>NC_085004.1:9508563-9511063 GCF_963854185.1 Sardina pilchardus
TTTAAGATAGCTAACAGGGGAAGTGAGGCACCCAGTGTCATTTGAAACCGAAAAAAAAACCTTTTTCTTTGAATATATTAGAATTACCCCAATAACAGTTGCATCAACAAACTGTATCCTTAAAGCTCCCTACTATCCTTAACTTTTGCCAACAACGTTTGAAACAGCTGTGAAAAGTATATACAGATACTGGTAACAGCTGCTGATTCTGTGGAAATGTGTTTGACATTGTTTCACATTAGATTTGTTATAGTCTAGCAAGAAATATAGACAGTATTTTCTGGCTATACCATTGATGTAACCACTGATAGCGTCTGGTCTGACGTGTGACATCTGTCAAACAATGTTCTACCGTTAGCCTGCTAGCTTCCGCAAGCTAGTTTGGGTTAATGTTCCAAAGTCATGTCTAGTGAGACAGCTTTCTATCACGGCAGCAACACAGCGAGCCACTGCCCTCCCTTCCATTTCCAACAGAGCTGTTGACTGCCATCTCAGACTCTCAGTGGAGTTCCTTATTAATATCCTCAAATGGATGGCTGAGTCATTCTGGTCACATAGCGTTATATGTGAGTGGGCAGCTCAGACGGCTACACCTCGGACACAGGTGTCTATAGAGGAGGGAGGAGGCTGGGATGACCTGGGTAATGAGATGATCAAAAGATCACACACACACACACACACACACACACACACACACAATGGCCCCCAGACTCACAGCAATCACTTTAATGAGATCCAGAAATTCACGCAGGGGAAGAGAAGACAGAGAGCTGTGACACAAAGACAATGATTTCCTACTAGCGTGTGTGTGTGTGTGTGTGTGTGTGTGTGTGTGTGTGTGTGACAAGGGGAGATGGAGAGAGTGTAGATGTAGATAAATAGAGAGAGACCTCTGACCCTGAAGCCTGATGTTCTCCATCTCTGCAGCTAACATTTGCCCTCCCTCAGACACAGAGGTGGGCTAACCCCCCCCCCCCCACACACACACACTCCCCTGCCCACTGTTATTCTCATGTTGTACAGCTGAGCTATCCTCGCTGGGTTAATCTCTCTCTTCTTCCCCTCCCTGTCCCCCTCTCCTTTTACAGTATGTTTTATCCCCCCACCTTGGGAGTGTGAGTGTGTGTGTGTGTGTGTGTGTGTATGTGTGTGTTAGTGTGTTGGAGGAAAAGGGCCGCTGCAATAATCCCAAAGATTATTTAATGTAGATCTGCCAGAGAAAAGAAAGCTTCTTAGTGCGCTCGGCGGGTGAGTCAACAAGGCCCGGCATGTGAGGAGATGTGTTTATTGGGCGCCCGTAAAACGGACCCGAGTGTCGCTCCGCACCGCACCACACCGCGTCGCATCGCATCGCGCGTCGCCTCGCCGTGCTCCATCTGGACTTAGAGGGAGAGCTTTCTTGTGCAGATAAAGGGCCATTCTTCACAGTAATGGAAACAAGGCTTTACATTTAGGCAACAGGACAGCTCCCTGCCTGCTAAAGAAGCAAAGCCAACAAGCTTATGGCACACATTTCAGCAGTCGGATTAAACTCTCTCTCTCTCTCTCTCTCACACACACACACACACACACACACACACACACACACACACACACACACACACACACACACACATACACACAGACACACATACATACACACACACGCTGACAGACAGGCACACGCACACACACACACACACACACACACACACACACACACACACATAAATATGCTCATGGATACAGTGTGAGACAGGCACAGTCACAAACACACACACACACACACACACACACACACACATGCACACAGGAATACACTGATGAATACACTGATGAATAAATATCCAATCACAACAAAAACATTATTTCTGTCTGATTATGTGTTATAAGTATAACAGTATTAACATGACAATATTGTACAAGAAGACACACTTA
Organism: Sardina pilchardus; assembly: GCF_963854185.1. NCBI lineage: Eukaryota > Metazoa > Chordata > Actinopteri > Clupeiformes > Clupeidae > Sardina > Sardina pilchardus. The sequence goes on from NC_085004.1 coordinate 9,510,481, forward strand.
CCATGAGGTTGCATAACAAGCCCAGATGCATAGGCACATCCTTACATAAGTAACAAAGCCTGTGGACATTTCGGAGATGAACAAGAGGCTCTAAACTCTGCTGCTCCACCTCTGGTGATGGACGTGACCTGGCTACATGACGGTGATAGAGACAGGAAGTCTTCGGGCTACATGACCGAGATAGAGACAGGAAGTCAGGACCTTCGGACACCTCTCTGGGTCAGGTGTCATGCCCACTGGCCATCCATTGCTGTGGACATTGTGATATGATGCCCTGTATATGTTGTTTTGCGCTCTCTCTCTCTCTATCTCTCTTTGAGTGTGTGTGTGTGTGTGTGTGTGTGTGTGTACGTGTGCATTATCCACCAATTGTATATGTCCCATGTATGCCCCATGTATATGTCATTTTGCTCTCTCTCTCTCTCTCTCTCTCTCTCTCTGTGTGTGTGTGTGTGTGTGTGTGTGTGTGTGTGTGTGTGTGTGCGTGCAGGATCTCTCTCTCTTTCTCTCTGTTGTGATGTGCCAGACCTGTTCCACTAAAGTTGTGTGGGTAAAGTAAATGTATATAGTGCAGGCCTGCCTG
>NC_085004.1:9516063-9536063 GCF_963854185.1 Sardina pilchardus
TGATTTGATGATTATTTGATTATTTATGAACTATGACCCTCATAGAACCTGCACCTGTTGCAATGATCCTCCATGTTAAGTTGCAGTCTTCTACCCAATGCATAGATGTAGTTCTTCTGTCATGAATTCTGCATTCTGAAATGTGTCCATCTTTAAAGCAAAACAAGAAATGAAACGGCATATTAAACTCCTATCCCTTGTGAGCCCACTAGACTGCTACACGATTGATTATGTTATACCTCTACCCTGACCATTTACTGAGGCAGAGAAAGAAAAACAAGAAAAAGATTTGCCAAGATTATTGACTATAACAGCTCAGTTCTTTTGAACTGCTTCAGTTTTACCAGTTATTTTCGTCAAGGTCATATCTCTGTGTTTTATTGCATTTGTGTGTGTGTGTGTGTGTGCGTGTGTGGCTTAGATAATTGTGAAGGACACAGAAAAATGGTTTCTCACCACACACTTGTATGCAACCAGACACGTAACGACACGTGCACTGCACACACACACACACACACACACACACACACACACACACACACACACACACACACACACACACACACACACACACACACACACTTACACACACACACACACACACACACACACTGATGGGTGGTCACCCAGACCCTGCTTCTCTGGCCTGATAGTGACAGCTGCCATTGAGGCACATGTGTCCCACTATATACAGTATATATCCCACTAAGTGCCGGCATAAAGGCACCCATCAGCTGCAAAAGAGATCATGGCTGGTGAGCATATCAACTGGATGGGGCTTTCACCAAATAAGACTCATTCATTTTTCATTTAATGTATTCATATATTTTTCATTACGTTGTGATAAGCCTCACGTCAGATACTGTGCTTTATTTTGTCATGTGTGCTGAAATAATAATGAAGTATGCACAAGATGAAATGAAGAATAAAATACAGGCTATATTCTTATCGCTAGCTGCACAGAGCATCTCAGGAAGAAGAGAGAAAAGACGGGTGTCAGGACAACACAGCCCACGTTTTCACACCCCAAACACACACACACACACACACACACACACACACACACTCGTGCTGCCTTCTCACACCAGATCAGTGCTGACATTGGTATGGGAAGAAGCGTGACTGTTGGCCTTTCATGGTGGTTTGTCGTCCACAGAAGCATGACGAACAGGGTGCTGGAAGGTGCAATTAAACAAACATGAGCCTCTACAGCCATGCGTGTAACCTCCCATGAATACATCTCTCTCCTGGGCAGGTGTGGCCCATCTTCAGCTCAAAATCAGCCCAGCCGTGAAGATTGCTGTTGACTGTTGTCACGCCGTTCACTAGCAGTCACCTGAATATCTTTCCAGGATCTACAGTATGTGAACACAATTTGCTGCTGTCAATAACTGTATATCATTTACACAAACACACACACACACACACACACACTCACAGACACACACGCACACAAGCTTGCTTGCACGCGCGTGCACACACACACACACACACACACACACACACACACACACTCACAGACACACACGCACACAAGCTTGCTTGCACGCGCATGCACGCACACACACACACACACACACACACACAAAACGTTGTTCCTCTGTTCTGTGTGGCTCTAGCAGGTAGCACAGGCTATTGAGTACAGCGCTACTTAAGGACGTGCACACTTTCTATTTCAGCCCTTCCTCCTTCCCTCGGCCTGCATGCCAATTACAGCTATTCGCCGTCGTCTCCGTTGAAGCTCCCTAGCTGCTGCCATTAAACATAATGTTTGCTAATGATCAAAGTTCTTGATTTTCATCACTTCCCCACTCTCTCCGTCTGCAGGGGCCTGTTGTACACATTTGACTTATTGATTTCTTAAACAGGTACATCATTAGTGCGCATTAAAGTGCATATTGATTACATATTCAACTTTTCATCATCACCAATCAGCAAGCTTCATCTTACAATCAATGATTTAAAAAAAAAAAAAAATGAAAACCATGTTGGACCTACTAGCTCAAGTACTGTAAGAGGTTATGAATACCACTGCACAGTCTCTTTGTGTAGAATGTTCCAGAAAGACTTGAATTCATCTCTGGGCTGAGAGTCTGATTGCTGAGCCTGATGTGCTCTCTTATCACTGTGATTTTTCCAGCCATTCTCAGCGTTTGATTTCTCAGCGTTTGCCTCTGATGTGATGTGATGTGATGGGGAGGAAGGGAGGGAGAGAAAGAAAGACAGAGAGAGGGAGAGAGAACAAGAAGAAGAGCTTTGGAGACAATAGCTTCATTGCTAATGAGATTTGTGCCACGGGAGGACTGGCTGAATCTCAGACAGAGAGTGGGGGAAATTGACAGACGCGCATGATATCCTGAATGTATAGCTTTTGTAAGTAATTAGAGCTCACTTTCAGGGAATCAAAGATGCAAGCTTGACATTTAATTTTCCTGCACAGACTCCCCGACTGGAGAGCTTATCTTTACAGCGAGATAAATAAGCTTGCTGTGAAATACTCCAACTTCACCTTTCTGTGTAATAGCTGCACATTGTGAAGATTTACTGTGAAGAGCTTTGCATTCGGGGGTTTGTTTTCCGAGCCATTACACTACATAGACCAAATTAAACTGCAGTTCCCAGTCATTAGTGTAACACAGACATTGCTTATTGTGTAGAGGTAGTATTGAGTGTTTGTGTGTGTGTGTGTGTGTGTGTGTGTGTGTGTGTGTGTGTGTGTGTGTGTGTGTTTGTGTCTAAGATTGTTTGTGTTCAATGAAATTTATTGTAAAATGTGAACACAAATAAAGGTATTAAAATGTGTGTGTGTGTGTGTGTGTGTGTGTGTGTGTGTGTGTACGAGAGAGATAGGGAAAGAGAGAAAGATTGAGAGAGATATTGTGTGCTTATGTAACACCCAAATCATCTCTCAAGCTCTAAAAATAATGCACAATGAAATCACAATGCAATACAAAACAATGTTTAGGATGTTTAATTAAACATTTAATACTTCTTACCAGAATATGGGCTCTCGTGTTCCAGTATCTCTCTCTTTCTCTCTCTCTCTCTCTCTCTCTCTCTCTCTCTCTCTCTCTCTCTCTCTCTCTCTCTCTCTCTCTCTCTCTCTCTCTCTCTCTCTCTCTCTCTCTTTTGTTACTATTCATATCCAAGTGCAGCATTCAGCAGAGATGTGCTACAATATTGTTACTTCTGTTACTCTGAAAATGATTGAATAGACAGAATGGCTGTCTGAAGTAAACGTTTAGTTGGCAATGCTTCAAGTGAATCCTCTTAATCAGACTGTGATAGCCATGTAATAAACATGTCATAAACAGACACTCAAATGAAGCATGTTAGATACAACACAATTACTGAGAAATATGACTATCTTGTTTGTTAAATCTTACCGTATCGATATCAGTCTTTGTGTTTCAATGAAATTGCGTACAGGTTGCAACAGTAGGCCTGTACAAAAAAAATGAACACCCAACATCCATTTGATAGTTTGTTGATGCTCCTCAAATCCAAAACACATACTTTTACATAGTATTCCATATCAGAAGTAAATACTTGACCAGTATTACTGTACATTCTTGGTGACAAAGATGAAAAATATGAATTTGGTTTATCAAAAAGAGACAGTAATTGTAGACATCAGTTTGATATCAATTGAAATATCATACCTGCCATGTTTGTAAAATGCATATACGCCATACAAATATCGGCTTTGAAAAGCGTATCATGTACACCTATATAGTTATGTACAACTATATTGGCTTTGAGACACAGGGTTCAAGGGAGGTCTAGCAGACACTGACGTCATGTCATCTTTCCAATTCAAAGCCAAATGAGAGCCTGATCTGGCCCAGACCCACTCAGATTAGGGCCAGGTCCGGTCTGTAAGAGCGTCAGCTGTTGCCAAGGAATAGGGAGATTATAATTTGTTTTTCAGTGCTAAATGTTTGGACTCTGAGGGGTGTTTTTTAAGGGTGTTTTTTGTTGTTGTTGTGGTCAGGCCATGAGAGGAAATGAGACAGAACCCTTGGCTAAGTGGTCTTGAGTGAGGATGAGCCAAATTGAGTTCTGCGCGTAGTGCCACTTGCAGCACTTGTGCATTTCTAGTCGTCTCTATATGAAGTGAAGCGCCCCTCCAACACCATCAATCAATGAAGGGAACATTTCTTTTTCCCTCAATCGGCAAAACATAAATTCACTGCACAGCCGTGAGAAAGAACAAAAGAGCTAGATGTGCTGTGACAGACAACCATATTTACCAAAGAGAACATATAGCAGACTCTCGTCTATGTGAGAAGCAGACAAATTAGCATGTTAACACTTTGCTCTGGATGGGCTGTGAAGTGGCACAGACATGGCAATTTCTCTCTCTCTCTCTCTCTCTCTCTCTCTCTCTCTCTCTCTCTCTCTCTCTCTCTCTCTCTCTCTCTCTCTCTCTCTCTCTCTCGCTCTGCTCTTTCCTCCATGACAGGAGAGAGCGTGCAATCAATCTCGACTGGTGCCAAGCACGTCCCGGACGTGGTGACGAATCTCATATGCCGCTGTTCTGCTGCTGGAAGACTCACGCAAGCAGACACACTGCCAAGCAGCCATTCCGTGTGTGTGTGTATGTGTGTGTGTGTGTGTGTGTGTGTGTGTGTGTGTGTGTGTGTGTGTGTGTCTCTCTCTCTCTCTCTCTCTCTCTCTCTCTCTCTCTCTCTCTCTCTCTGTGTGTGTGTGTGTGTGTGTGTGTGTGTGTGTGTGTGTGTGTGTGTGTGTGTGTGAAGCGTGAGTATAGTACGTTGCGCTTGCCACACACAAATGATTTTCCTTGGCTGCCGTGCGGCTTGAGATTAAAGAGTGTGCATGCCTCTGCAGGCTGACGGATGGAAGTTGGGCTTTTGAAGAGCTAGCCTGACGACAGGACAGGACCACTGCATTTTGGATGTCTGTGTGTGTGAGTCTGTTTGGCTCTGTGTGCTTGTGTGAGTCTGAACATATGAGTGTATGTCTGTGTGTTTGTGTGAGTCAGTGTATGGACATATGAGTGTATGCCTGTGTGTTTGTGTGTGTGTGTTTGCATGCATGTCTGGCTGAAACTGTAATTCTTTATCCACTCACTGATGCCCTTTGGCCCCCCACCCTGTCTCAAGGAAAATAAGACATTGTTTTAGCAGTGAGCACACGCCATGCTGATGGCTTAAAATAGAATAAATATGTAAGAAAAAATGGTCTGAATGAATAATGAAAGAAATAAATGAGTGTTTATTAAAAGAAAACTTTTATAAGAAAACTTCATGAACTCTATATTTAACACGGGGCCTGGAAGGATCAGGCTTTTGGGCACACATCCAACAGTGCCTCAGGAAACAGCCATGAAGGAGCAAACATGGACATACGCTGCATTGTGCTGCTAAACTCACCCGCCGTATGGCCAGGGTCCTAACACTCTGCAGGTTTTTCCCTCCTCCTCTCTCTGTCTTTTGCTCTCCCCCTCTCTTTCTCTCACTCTCTCCCCTCTCTCTCCTTCTATGTCTATCTCTCTTTCTCCCACACTCTCTCCCCTCTCTCTCTCTCTCTCTCTCCCTCTCTCTCCCTCTCTCCCAGCCTTTGCAGGAGCACAGCTGAGCCGTTATCCTTCACAGTGTATGCTAATCTCACTCAAGCGCCCATTATGTTTATTCCTCATTAAAATTGCATCAGCTCTGTCAAACAGAGGAGATTAAGATGGGGAATGGGAGGTCGAAGGGAGGGGAGCAGTGTGTGTGTGTGTGTGTGTGTGTGTGTGCGCGTGTGTGTGCGCACGCGTGTCTGTGATCCCTGCTCATCAGAACAGCACCTTGCTCCCACCCCCAAATTGAAACTTTCCAGAAAGGTCTAAGAATGTGATCTTCAGCCAGGAGAGAGGATAGCTGCCGTTCATGAACACACTGAACGTTTTTCACCGCCTGTCTTAAAGCTGTTTAGCTTTGGCTTTGTGCAATTAAACAGAGATACGTATCTGCATAGCGTTTAATACTGGTCTAATATCTGTAAAGGTGCACTTCATGGAGCCAAAGCTATTAAGTCCATAGAAGGGTTTTCATCAGACTGCTCCCCCCTCCCCATTACTGCACATAATCAGCTTTACACATGTATATCAAAGTACACAAGTGATAACCAGTCAAGTTTGTGATTTAATGAACAGTGCAGGCAGCTATTACTGTCCCAGTCCCATGAGGATATGGCGAGAGATGAAAGCCACTGCCAGCCCTTATTCCCACAGAGGGAGCTTAGCGACTGCTGTCACTTCTACCTGACATTGGAGCAGGTTTGAGGGACGCCAGCAGTCAAGCTCGGCTAAGCCGACAGCGTCAACAGGACCACTAGAGCAGCGACTGTAGCAACTGTGTTATTTGATTGAATAAACGTATAAACATGATACAGGCATTTTCTGTATTTTGTAATTACATTTACTGTAATAATACGGGGGTAATGTTTTGTTTTGGCCTACGGTGGTTTAATAATGTGACTATGGTATAACTCTTACTGATAGTTAATCAAGTTAACTACTGTTTTTATTTCTTGCCACACAGTAGTGGCTACTAACCTTGTGGCCCCTTTAACAATAACACTTCTAATGAGATTTAGAAATGTCTTACAGTAAGTATCTGGGGTTGTTGAAAGAGACCCCAGACCGCTTGTAACACCTAACTGATTTCACATTGGTCTGAGAGACTATATCTGTGCTTCCAATTATTTCCAAATGAATGAAGAGCAAAGAGTGTAGCTTCCACACACGAGCGGCAAATAACCCTTTAAAAGAGAGTTGCTTTTACACACAAGCAGCAAGTAACCCTTTAAAAGTTGCAGCTTTGTCGTAATTAGAGAATTTTCTGAAATAATAAGTTTGCAAGTGTGCATGTCCATTAGTTTGTCCACTCTGTGTGTGTGTGTGTGTGTGTGTGTGTGTGTGTGTGTGTGTGTACGTTAGTGTGTGTGTACATTAGTGTGTGTGTGTGTGTGTGTGTATTTCAGACTGTAGGACGCCTGCTAAACGAGGTCTCGGCTCTGGCTGCCCGGTAAATAACTGTGGGGTCAGTGTCTCCGGTCAGATAATGAAGCATTAGTCGGAGCAATGGGCATCTGCGGCTGGACGCTCCTCAGAGCTCCTGCATTTGTGACCTGCTGCTGGGAAGCGCCGGCTATTTAGCATGAGCAGGGCAACACCATGCACCCAGCGCACACAAGACGATATGGATAATGATATGAAATGGATAATGATATGAAAAGATGGAAGGCTCTTGCGTACCTCTTTATCCCACCGAGGTCAAATCACACACAAACATTTCCTTTCATCTTTACTGACATACTAAAATATGGGTTGTCTTTCTGTTTTGGGGGTGAATGAAACTGATTTAATTGAGAGTTACAGAGATCTTGCATGACTGACCTTTTAAGCACATAAACGGCGGCTCCTAGTCAGGTCTTGGTTTAATGATGCAGGTTAACTCATTCATCCACTTGCTTCATCCACAAGCTTTACTGTTGGTCTTGTAGGCTAAAACCTATAGGAACCTGATAAAACGCTCATTGTTAAGAAAAGTGGATTTGCATCTATGGATTTAGAACGGTTTGCATCCGAGCACTTCACATATCTTACTAGGCCTCATCTGCCAATGATTTGGATTTCGCCCTGCAGCTCAGGCTGGAAACCAGCACATCTATCTCCCCTGCTTCCTGTCCACATTTCTGGGTCCAATCACAAACTAGCTCATCCAAAAGATACATCTGGATTGTTGGTCTGATTGGTTGAAGAACTATCCAAAAGTGTACAGAGTCATTTGAATTATGCCCATTGATCACGCCTCTTGTGCAGTAGAAATAAAGTGCAGACTCCCCAGACTAATGTTCAATTTTAAAAGATTGGATTAGTATGGTGACAGCCAGACTAATATCTTCCCTGAATGAATCTACACAATACCCAATAATTAGCTAAGTTCATAGTTGGCTGGCAGAAACACCTGTTGAAACAAATGAAACATTGTTTTGTAATGAACGTACATCTCTCCACCCATACAGTACAGTACAGTACAGTACAGTAGTCCTTCAGGTGCTCTCTCTCTTGAGCCACCTGAGACTGGATCACCCAGGTGGAGACACCGTGGAACACTAGAGGAGTACACTAGTGGAGAACCACACAACTCAAAAAGGTGGAGAATCAACTACACAGTGGAGATAGATAGATACATGTAGATACTTTATTGATCCCCAAGGGAACATTCAATGAGCCACACAACACACACTTTTGGGGCTTTTTAATGCCTTTAATGACAGAGACCGTGGAGAGTGACAGGAAGTGAATGGGAGAGAGTAGGGCTGGGATCTGGAAAGGACCACAGGGCGGGAATCGAACCCAGGTCGCCGGCATACGGTGCAGGTGCCACAGCTGGGATCTAGAATCAACTACACTTAAGGAGAACCACACAGCACACAAAGGTGGAGAATCAACTACACTGATGGAGAACCACACAAAGGTGGGGAATCAACTACACTGGTGGACAACCACACAAGGAGGAAGAGACAGTGTGGAGAATCAACTGCGCTTATGGTGTACCACACAACACACAAAGCTGATTTCCGGATGACTCACTGGCCCAATCCCAATGTCCGGACTCACGAACTCACGGACTTTGGTGCGCGTTCTCGCGAAATTCATAAGGGTTTAGGGCTGTCCCAATGTGGAATTACAACGGGCGTGAGGGTTTGAGTACACACTTACCGAGCCCTTTCCGTGAGTCTGCATCGGTGCAGACTTAACCTAAGGGAATTACCCACAGTTCAAAGTGTTGTGACGTTTACCGCGGAGATCATAGAAAAAACCGGAAATTAAGGTAAACAACAGCACGCACGACACACGTGCATGGTGCAAATGTTAGCAACGTCTTTGTTAGTAAACATCGCCAAGGTACATGTGATCTCGTGAAGTGCTGTCCCAATCCCAAAATACATATCTGAGCCCATGAAGCCTCACACACTCACTCACTTAGCACCTGAGATCAATTAAGTCTGTGAGTCTTTAGTTCTTAGTCTTTAGGGCTGACATTGGGATTGGGCCACTAACCGTCCCTGATATTCCCTGACAATGAATTCAGTATTCATATTCAATTCAATTCAATTCATTTCCATTGAATCCCCAAAACATGCCTAAGGGTATCCTTAATGTTAAACCACATTTCTTAATTTCCCATGAAGCAATTGGAGATTAAGATGGAGAAGTATACACACACACACACACACACACACACACACACACACACACACACACACACCTCTGTGCCTTGGCAGGCAAGTCCCTGGGATATCTAAAATAGGTTATATGCATACTACTAACATTAATTGCACTAGAGCTGTTTCGTAACATATTGATAACTATGGTCAGAGTCCAACTGTAAACTTCTCGGTGAATCTAAGTCTCTCTGATAGAGATGAGCCCTCAGACAAACTAATTGAAAGGCAGGATGTCTACTCCTTAGAACGCCCCATGGCCCAACACCCCTTTACACAAGCAAGATGTGCTTTAAGAACGCCCAACGGCCCAACACCCCTTCACACAAGCAATATAGATGTGCTTTAAGAATCCCAACGGCTCAACACCCCTTCACAGAAGTAATTTAGATGTACTGTAAGAACACCCTTTGGCCCAACACCCCTTCACACAAGCAAGATGTGCTTTAAGAACGCCCAACGGCCCAACACCCCTTCACACAAGCAATATAGATGTGCTTTAAGAACACCCTTTGGCTCAACACCCCTTCACACAAGCAATGCAGGCTATTGCTGGAGGCAAATGGACATAAAACTCAAGTGTGCTGTTTCAGGTGGGAGTCGTTCACTGACGGAAGTGGTTGCATAATTCATCTCTGCCTTTTCCCTCCCTCTTCCCCTCTCCCGCTTGTTTGAATGATACTCATAACACTACCACCCCTTCAATAATGCATAACCTGTGGTTTTCTTAATAGAGCGTAGTTGATGATAATGTACTTCTCTACAGGGCTAAGGAGTGGGAGGTGGTGCTTATTTGGCTTCACAGACTGTAGGCTATTAGCGCTCCTTAAATGAATGTTCTAAATGTTTCAAACGCTGTTTCCAAAGCGCCTAATGGAGGTGGCCTCTCCCTCAGAGCGGCCCATAAAGTGATTGGACACATCTCTCAGCGCAGTGTGGCCCCCACTTCCCATTGATCGCCCATGGTCATCTCTGACCATAAACAATCTGGTGGAAATGGCCGTTGAGTACTTCACTATTTGCCATTTAGCACACTATCAGCTCTTTCATTTCTAACCATAATGAACCGTTTCAAGACGACAATGTTTTTGTAGATGAAGACCTTAAGTGTCTCCAGTGATGAGCAGGATTGAGATGTGCAGCGATAGGGAGAGGATAGATTGAAACACACCGAATGTACCATGGAGATAGAGAGATGAAAGTGCATACATGGTTTTACTTACAGTGCTTTTACAGCGTTGTGGCCTAGTGAGGAATGGATAGCTCTAATCCAGTCTCTCCAGCAGAAGCTATCTACCTGGTACATCTGATTAGCCTCATAATTAAGAGGGATCGTTCAGGTGAGACAGCCACAGGGTTTTACATAATTATTCAGCAGCCATCTTGTCTTTTCCAAACAGGGAATGAGACTTCCTGGTGAATCTGCATCTCATATCAGTGTCTCATTAGCTCTGTGCTGTAGGCTAATAGCGCTAATGCTAGTACAGCCAGAGAATAGCATAAGGTCTGGACGTGTGATTTCTTATTCTCCGCTGTAGGCTAATAGCGCTAATGCTAGTACAGCCAGAGAATAGCATAAGGTCTGGACGTGTGATTCCTTATTCTCCGCTGTAGGCTAATAGCCCTAATGCTAGTACAGCCAGAGTATAGCATAAGGTCTGAACGTGTGATTCCTTATTCTTCGCTATGCTACATGGGTGAGGCTAGAGAGACAGAGACTTGTAGCGGAAAAGACTGAATGTCTACACTGGAAGGTCCTGCTCTCAGAGACGAGGAAGAAAGGAAACTTTCTGACATTCATGGCCCTACGTGTGTGTGTGTGTGTGTGTGTGTGTGTGTGTGTGTGTTCCTGTTGTTTCTTTCTGTCACAGCAGTTTCTTTGGGCCTGTGCGGGGGGGGGGGGGCATGGAGCCTGGCGGTGTCTCACAGCAACAGAGCTCTCTGTGAGGTGCACTGATAAGGCCCAGGAATCAGGGGGATGTCTGTACACCATAGTTAAAATAAAGCTCTTGGACAATGAGGCGAGCGCGATAGAGAGCAGCAGACACAGACAATGCTGCGCCCCTGTTGCCCCCACCACCCAATTATCTATAACTAGACTGCTAAGCTTGGCCTCTCGCGAACATGTGGCTCCAGACTTAGCGTAGCCGAGTGAGACAACACGGTGGCAGAGGTGTTTTGCGAGATTGTTGTTGCCTCTCCAGACTGAGCAAGAAAGGAACAGAGGGAGGAGGTGGTGGTGGGGGTTGGGGTGGTGTGGAGGTGTGGGCGGAGTTGGAGAGGCAGTAAGGCTGCTGAACGACCCCCCCCCCCCCCCCCCCCCCCCACGGTCCAGTGGTGCGCATCGGAGGAAGCAAGGAAGAGGCTGGCGGCTCGCTGGAACACGTTGTAGCCAAGCGCTGCTGATTAGCGGGGAAGCTAACGCGGTGGCTAGGAGACAATGAGCCGACCTTTCCCCACCCGCTTGTCTGCTCGAGGCAGCCCAAGGTGGCGCGCCACAGATTTCTCCTGGGGAAATATGCCCTGGGTAGATAAGGTGGGGGCCTCGATTGAGGTCTTGTGCTGGGGCTGGGATGGGGGAGCTGGGGGTGGTGGGGGGGGGATTGGGGGAGGCTGGGGGTTTGGGTTGTCGTGACTCAGCAGAAACATCTCCCCGGAGATACAGCCAGCCAATTCAGAACCAGCTAAAGAAGACGAAGAGAAAAGACAAGAGAAAAAGAAAAGAAAAGAAAAGAAAATGAGGGGAGGAAGAAAAAAAAGAAGACAAAAGACCCCACGATGCAGAACGGCGCGCCCTCAGAACTTCATCTCCAAACCTAAAGATGAACTTGAGCGAGAACAGGACAAAGACAGATGGAAGGAACTTGAGCAAGAGCAGGACAAAGAGAGAGAGAGAGAGGGATGGAGGGGAACTTTGCTCCCAGTCCCCTCAGCCATCGGGGCCCCGGAGGGAGCAGAGCAGAGCCTTCTGCTGAAACTAGCGGCAATAGAAGCGCTGTCAGTCTACCCACAAAGGTCCTCCTGCTGATACCTTTATATAGAAACTGCTAACATTGTCCTTAGTCACCCAGCCTTGCCTGCCGCACCATTCCCTCTAATTACTAGAGGGAGGCCGGAGAAGAGCGAGGGGGAGAAAGAAAGAAATAATGAGCAAAATGTATGTGACATTAAAAAACTGGGCACGGGGTATTGACAGGCTGCCGGTGAGTGAGCAGGAGCGCGGCGGTGGAAAATGGCTCTGAATAATAGTCCTGTTCGCGTACGGCTAGCGCTGCCCTCTTCTCCTCCTTCATAGTGCAGCGGGCCAGAGCCTGAGTGGCACAAGACAAAAGAAATGATTGAGCTGAATGAGTGTCCTGTCTGCTGATTGAGCAGTAATAACACACCTCATGTGTCCGTGATTATGCTATTGTCCGCTCCGCTGTCCGTCTGAGGACAGTGTGCACTAATACAGCGAGCGGACTGGACGTCCCCCTGTGCAGCTCAAATTGCATGAGCCTTTTTTTTTCCCCCTTTTCCTTTTTTTTTGCTGGCACCACTTTTGACCAGCTCTGGGATTTTTTTTTCTCTTTTTCAGCAGGATTTGTGTAATTGTCTGTCTTTATTTCTGCAGTTATATAAAAATACTGACAGGTTTATTTTAAGTTCTCGTGGGACTTCATTAATGATTTCACTCTCTTCCTGTGAGATTCATTTGTCCATGTCCGTGGAGGCTTATTGGCTAATCTTTGCAAACCCTAATCCGTAGCGCTGACCAGAATGTCCGAGTGTCTGTCTGCCAGCCATAAATAAACTGTGTAGGTGTGTAGACATGAGGAGTGTGTAGGCAGCAGGTGTTTGGGTGTTGAGTCAGGCCTCGGAGACCTCATATCTGAACCTCATGTTTACATCTGACAGCAGAAATATACGCTATCGAGTCTAAATAGGGTTGGTCACATTTCCTATTTAAGCTAAATAGCCGCATACTGAGGGAGCCTTAAGAAGGGAGGACAAAAATCTCTTTTTGATTGAATCAGAGTCCTCCATTACTGGCGCTTGTGTGAGCACAGAGCGAGCGTGGGGCGCGGCGAGGCCCGGACCCCGTCAGATTTGCGCTGATAACAGGCCCGGCTGGAATGAATGGCTTCCCTAATTGAAGCAGATGTTGGCTGAAGGGAGCGAGTGGCGCGAACACGCCGGGCGTTCTGCTCCGCGCTCACCTGCTCGCGGGGGACGCGGCGGAGGGGGGGAGGAGGGCAAATTCATTTCCCCGACGCGCCACGCTCCACCGCTCTAATGTCCGCGCCATCCGATGCCCGCCTGTTCACCTGCCCACCCTCCCGCCCGCCTGCTTGCTAGGGCACCGCATGGGCAACTGGAGCAGGTTAAGCCTGTTTTACACTCTCACCGTCTCAAGTGGAGACACGGTCAGTCTTCTGATGGAAGTGTCTGTGTCTGTGTGTGTGTGTGTGTGTGTGTGTTTGTGTGTGTGTGTGTGTGTGTGTGTGTGTGTGTGTGTATTTGAGAGAGAGAGTGTCTGTGTGCTGTGTGTGTGTGTGTTTGTGTGTTTGTGATGAAGGTGCCCCAATGAAGCTGCCCCAAAAATATAATGTATGAGTGTGCATGTGTGTTAGAGTGTGTGGCACACTGAAGATGGTGTCTCCTACAAAACCCCACCTTAGACACCTTAGACTGGTGAAAAACTATAATCATATCATCAAACTATCATGCTGATGAAACTCATTTCCCAACAACTCTCATTTCCTAACAAATGATGAACTAGTCCTCTCAGTTTGAATCTTCATGCCAAATGCTGTCACTGAGAGAATAAATAGATCTGAAGAAGAGACAGCATTTTCTGCACCTAAATTAGATTGTTCAGACAAGCTGTTAGCTGAGTTTTAGCAGCTTTCAGACACCACTTCTCTCCATCACTGTCCACTCTTGCCCACCTCATTTGGGTCATTTTCAATCACATCGCATTTGCAAAGAGCTTTATTTTACTCGTTCGTATTTTATTTATTTGTTTCCCTTGGTGAGAGATGAATGAGATGGTGTGAAGAGAGAATGTGAAGCGGAGAGCCTTTGCGCTCAGCCACATTACGGGCTTATTGGTCCTCCTCTGCTCAGACCCATCCAATTCCTCCGCAATCTCCCAGAGACCCACAGAACTGACGTCCTCTCGTACAGTACACCACACATGTGCGCTCTCATTTACAATGCAAAGACACGTTACACAGCACCTGCCTGGCTACAGAGGCCAGAGACAATGATGGGTTCAAACTCAATTTTCACAGCGCATTCTCTTTTTTATTATTATTATTATTATTTATTTAACAATAGTGGAGTGCAAATGGGCCTGTCTACCACCTGGGTACGGAATGCATATTGAGAATGTGACTGAGACAAGAACATGAAGATGGTTTATTCATTTATGGCCAATCTGGTCTGTGAAGTCTCAGTAGAACGATACCAGAGACTACTGATTACTGTGCCTGGCATATCTTGCTAATACATATCGGCTAATAATCTTACTATGACTGCAATAATGTGGGAAAATATTGAGTATATTGCTAAGAGAAAATATTGAACATTTTATCTACCTGTGCTTGCTTTGATGAACATGTTTTATGTTTAACGCCACGTCTATGCTCCCAAAGCCATGAAATCAGACCATTGGAGACACCTGGAGAAACGTCAGCTTGTTTCAGTGGAATACTGAGCATATCGTGTGATGTTTACTGTGCATCTAGACCTTACCTGTCTGTGATTCAGAACTACTACATAAGGCATGGCTGCACTTGAGAGTGTGTGTCGAGACCAAACTGCCCTGATGCTCAGTCCCAGAGCACAACCTGACAGAGATGGACACCCCGAGTTCAGAAAGTAAAAGTCCTGCCAAGTATTTGATCCAACCATTCAGTAAACCAGCTCATCCTATTAGCAGCCAGGTAGATCAGATAATTAGTGATATTACCTGTGTTAAGTGCACAGATAGAAAGAATATGGCAGGATTTTTTCTCTGGAGCCTGCCTCTGCAACTGTGTTGGTCACCCAAGTGCCCTAGCAGGAACTTCTTAGGACCCCCTGGACACAAAGAACATGGAAACACAAGTGCAGATGACCAGTATTTATTAATAACCTCCCCACCATACGGTATGCGGTAGGTAATCACAACACAGCCAACAATAAATAACATCAGTGGATCATACAGTATATCAGTGACATGCATAACACCACAAGCTACATCAGCACAACACACCCTCATATGGTCCACTGCTGCAGCCCTCAGACCACCTCCTGCAGGGAGGCTACATCACACACACTCACACACACACACACACACACACACACACACACACACACACACACACACACACACACACACACACACACACACACACACACACCACATCAATAAGGGACATACAAAACAGAATATTAAATCATACACCTGGGGGGATCCATTGGCTCTGCCACAGTAAGTTCACTGAATCCCCAAAATCCACCGACCAAAAGCACTGGCTGACTGTGGTATAAAATTCCAAATGAAATGTTTACTACTTATGATGCCAATGACACAATGTTTAGTATTTCTCTGGAAATAGAAAAGTTCCATAAAGGCTTAAAATGCTTCAGATGTAACGTTATTTGATGTCCAAATGACGCCAACCTGAATGGGGGTCAATGGAACGCTAGCGTCTACGCTCGCTAAATGTTCTTCTGCCCCCTTTGGCTGAAGCCCTACAGCTGCTGGCCCAGTCCTTATCCTGATTATCCACGACTGGACCATAGTTAGCGCCTTAGCATGTGTTAGAAGCACAAGATGCATAATCAAAATGAACAATGAACATACATATGCTACTGCGTGAAAACATTTACAAATCCTCACAAGAAGGAAGACATCTTGACTGTCAGCTCAATCAATTACGGGAGTTTGCAGAACACAGGTGAGACAGATCAAAACTTAAACCTGCAGTGACATGACATGTGCATCTGTAGGCTACCTGTAATTCCATGATGAGAACGAGGAAAAGAGGAGTTAGATGTGTTCGTTCAGAGTTATCTATGATCTGATCTGTGATTGAGACATGCATGAACTTAAACACATACTGTATGTTTCATTTCATTTCATTTCATTACCGAAATAAAGTAGAAGAAAATGTGAAAGGTCAACAAAAATAAATGATATGGTGTGAATAGCTTCGCTGTTACTTTCTGCAAACTCCCATAATTGATTGAGCTGACAGTCAAGATGTCTTCCTTCTTGTGAGGATTTGTAAATGTTTTCACGCAGTAGCACATGTATTTTAATTTGACACACACACACACACACACACACGCACACTGTGCGAGGAGCTCATTAAATCCGTGCAGTGTAGGAAAACAACAGGCCACTTCTGGGTGCTAGCTCTGCCAGATGTGCTGCTTTCTTTATGATCAACTTTAGCAAGGTCTACAGGTGATACAGAACACCAGGAAAAAAACACACCCTCTGATATTGGCAAGTGAAGAGAGATAGAGAGAGAGAAAGGGAGAGAGAGAGAAAGGGAGGGAGAGAGAGATGATGATGAGAAGTATGAAGGGGTCAAGCATGAGTCACATGTCTCACTGCATCTTTTCAAGCCTGTTTGGTCTTCTGCACCCCAATATTCTTTCATCTTTCCCTCATACTACTACTACTACACACACACACACACACACACACACACACACACACACACGTCCCCCCTCTTTCTCTCTCTCTCTCTCTCTCTCTCTCTCTCTCTCTCTCTCTCTCTCTCTCTCTCTCTCTCTCTCTCTCTCACACACACACATATACCGTAGGCACACATGTAACAAACTCGGCTCGAGTCGCCACAAAAATTAAAGAAATTCGTTCATAAACACGCATCCAAACTTATACTATAATGCTTTGATTTATTTAAGTGCTTCGTGAGAGTGAGTAAGTGGAAAAAGAGAGAGAGAGAGAATAAGCCCGCAGGCCAGAGTCATTGTCCAAAACCGCGGATGCGGCACAAGAAATACAGGGAAAGACGCGCCTAAAGCGCTTCGTTTAGTCCATTAAACAAAAAAGGTTCTCGAAAAATTCAGGATCTTCAATCGGTCCACCAACACGACAATAATCCACGGCAAAAATAATCCATCAATCGAAATGCTTGAGTAAAACAGTCTCTTAAACTCCCGCAAGCAAAAATGGAGAAAAAAAGATCGCTCTCACCTCCTTGAAACAGTTGAAAATGGATCCGCGGAAAAACAGATGATTATTCCAACGTCGGGCGTAAAAGTAGAGACGGTAGAATTCTCTTAATGTGTCGGACACGATCAGGAGGATATCAGAAAGCAGCCGGCCTTCTACCTCTTGTTCTCTCATTCATTCATACATTCGTGCCCCCATTATCTTCCGCGTCCCGTTCAAAAGGCAACATGTGATTCTATCCCGAGCGCAGCCATAGGGCCCGACAGAAAAGTGGGTGCGGGTGACAGAAGAAAGTGTGAGTGACAGCTCCGGACCCTATCTGCTCAGTGCTTGCCCTGAATCACTGCCCTACGCCCATAATAAGCAAGATAGATAGAGGAAAAAAAAATAACTCAATAGTACCTGGCCAGGCTTTTTAAAGACATATACTAATTATTAAGCAACATGATTCTTTTACAAAAATGACAATAAGAATAGCAAAATCTTGTCTGCTTTGCAATGAAAATATTATCAGATCATTTTAAAAACTAATATGACCATTTATGTGGCGGATGCTACACACACCCCCTCTCTCTCACACACAAACACACTCACACACACACACACACACACACACACACAGACACAGACACACACACACACACACACACACACACACACACACACACACACACAAAAAAAAAAGCTGTATCCCACTCTGTGATTACAGACATCAGTGGACACCTGGGCATATCTCACTGTATACCTGAAGATTGACCCCGACTGACCATCAACCCCCACGTACACACACACACACACACACACACACACACACACACACACAAACACTAACATTCCTACACAACACATAAACACACACACACACATACACACCCAGTCAGGAGTGTGAGCTAGTCAGCATCTGTAAGGGTGTAAGAATGGGACAGCAGACAACATGTCAAACTAACATGCTGATATGCAAGCCTAGACAGGGTGATGTGATTGGTGTGTGTGTGTGTGTGTGTGTGTGTGTGTGTGTGTGTGTGTGTGTGTGTGTGTGTGTGTGTGTGTGTGTGTGTGTGTGTGTGTGTGTGTGTTTGTGTGTGTGTGTGTGTGTGGCATACGCAGATGTATGTGGATTTGTGTGTGTGTGTGATACAAGTATACATTTGTGTGAATGTGTTTGTGTTTGTGTGTGTGTGTGTGTGTGTGTGTGTGTGTGTGGCATACGTATGTGGATTTGTGTGTGTGTGTGAATGTGTGTGTGTGTGTGTGTGTGATACATGTGTTCATTTGTGTAAATTTGTGTGAATATGTGTGTGTTTGTGTGTGTCTTTTTGAGGAATTGATTGAAGAAGAAGCATTAGAGTGAATTCTGGCCCTCGTTCATGTGCTCCTGAGCAGTTAACCTGTAGTTGACCTGTCCTCACCTTCAACTCAATGCCTGGCCATTCGATAGGTATGGAAGTCACACACACACACACACACACACACTCACACACACACACACCATAAGCGCACGGACACATACACGCATGCACACGCACACATGCAAACATAGATACTGTGCATGCAAATGCATATGCATACAGTATGCATACGCATACACACACACGCACACACACACACACACACACACACCATACTGCCATAAGGGATGTACTGAACAACTCAATCACTCAGCCCATGTGATTCCGTTCCCATTGAATTGTTTTCCTTTGGTCTGTCCAGACTCTGAGGAAGACACTCTCCACTCCCCATCAGGTGACAAGAAGACACACACTCTCCAGGTGAGAAGAACACACACCCTCTCCACTCTCTCCACCCTCTACACTTTGGGTGGCTCTCAAACTCTCTCCTCGATGCTCGGTCCTCGAGGGGCGTTCCCACTAACACTGGTTGACTCCCATTGTTGCCGCCCCATCATTCTTTATCTAGATCAGTGAGGACGAGGATCGAGGAAGGAAGGGAGGGTGTATAAAAGGCCAAATGAGAGGCATGGAAAAGCAACACCAACTGAAGGAAGCAGCTGAATGAGAGAGAAGGCATTCATACAAATTGTAGACGTGTGACTCACATCACATGCATCAAGAGCACCTGAGCCAATGGCATGGAGATTACACAGCACAGGCACACGATTCACATGGAACACAATTGTCTCCCTGTGAAAAGAAACGATCAGAGCCTGTCTCTCTCTCTGTGTGTGTGTGTGTGTGTGTGTGTGTGTGTGTGTGTGTGTGTGTGTGTGTGTGTGTGTGTGTGTGTGTGTGTGTGTGTGTGTATATGTCTCTGTGTGTGTATGCTTCTGTGTATATGTCTCTGTGTGTGTATGCTTCTGTGTTTCTGTGGCTGTGTGTGTCTGTGAGTGTGTGTGTGTATATGTGTGTTAAAAGGCCCATCCTTGGATTAGGGTGTAGGCAGCTCAGGCCTGTCAATCTCCCTCTGAATTCTTTCATTTCTTGGCAAAGCTACACAAGCAGACAGGGAAGAAAGCTGGCATTTGTGGAAACAAGCTTTTTAGATTCCATGACAACCTGCAGGGGGGTAGTGTAGTGTAGGGGGGGTGGGTGGCTGGATTGCCTCTGACAGTGTGAGGGAGAGA
>NC_085004.1:9543563-9553563 GCF_963854185.1 Sardina pilchardus
TTGTGTGACCACACACACACACACACACACACACAAAAATACACACACGGCCGTATGCAGACACCCACCCACCCACACACAGCACAGTTTTTCGTAACATTTATGATGTAAACAGCATGAAATACTTGACCGCTGTTGAAACCGTAAAACTGCTGGGCCAGTTGTGCAGAAGTCATCATTTCTGGAGTGTGACCTGACACTCTCTAACTTTCCACAGTCCATCCTTAATCGTTCTTAACACTACCACTACCACTGCCCTGTCTGTGTGTGTGTGTGTGTGTGTGTGTGTGTGTGTGTGTGTGTGTGTGTGTGTATGTTTGTGTGTGCGTGCGTGCGTGCGTGCGTGTGTGTGTGTGTGTGTGTGTGTGTGTGTGTGTGTGTGGTTGTGTGTGCGTGTGTGTGTGTGTGCGTATGCGTGTGTGCATGCGTGTGTGTGTGTGTGTGTGTGTGAATCAGCAATAAGTGTGTAGGAGATGAACAGAGCAGTTGCTTGGAGGGCTTTAATAGAGCGAAAAACCACACTGCTGCCTGCCTTCTGCTTTCTTTCAAGGGACCTGACAACACACATTCCATCTCAGTGGATATAGCATGGGTCTAGGCTAGAAATCATTACAAACACAAGCTGAAAAGTCTACCTCAACCTTACTGTAAGTCAATTGGGACAAACCCATTTGCTAAAGTGCTAAATATAGCTCCAGTTGGAAACATGGCCTCCAGAGGGTACAGAAACACAGCGCCCCAGTTTAACTTTTAACATTTAGTATTTAGCACAGTTAGAGGCATCAATTTGTGTAATTAATGCTAGTCATTTTAAAATGCACACACACACACACACACACACACACACACACACACACACACACACACACACACACACACACACACACACACTCACAGAGAGTTTGCCCCAAACTGCATTTACCTGTAGCTACATTGCGACTCCACAATGTAATAGTATCATTATCCTGCCCATCGACACCCTGTCTGCCTGTCTGTGGGATGCTGTGCTAAATTAATCTTCATTATGCTCCTCCATGGGCTTTGATAATGCTTACATTATCCTGGCATGAGCCTGCATAATATCATGCTGTTATCAATATATCTTGCACTCAAATGCGACTTCATTTGCAGTAGGCGTATGCATGCAAGTGAGTGTATTTGTGTGTGTGTGGGTTTGTGGGTGGGTGGGTGTTTGTGTGTGTGTGTGTGTTTGTGTGTGTGTGTGTGTGTGTGTGTGTGTGTGTGTGTGTTTTCGGACCCCACATTTTTCCACTCGCCACCAGCTGTTTCCAATCTCCCGGCCTCCTCGTTTGGCGGCTAGTGCTAATTGTCAGCGAGCATCGCAGGGCTGCCAGTGTGCTGACTGTAATTGAAAACAGTTTGAGTCAGATTGGTTTATTTTCTTTGTTATTATTTCTTCCCTTTGGGCAGCCAGGCTGTGAAATCAAGCCCAGCTTATTTCTGTAGGTGTGGTGTGTCACTACGAGCAGAGCTAGTAGGTGGAGAGGGTGGATGCACTGACTCAATTCTCTGAGATAACTTGAGGCCAGGTGGTAAACAGGAGACGAGGCTGTTAAGACTTTTCTTTTGATCATAATCTGATACGAGATTGTTGACTATTTCATTGTCATAACCACTTAATTTCAGCTTTTCACATGGACCTCATATAGGTACTGTATTCACCTTAAATGTATTACACATTTGTAAACAACAACAACAACAACAACAACAACAAAACAAACATAATGCGCTTTACATTCACTGTGAATGACCACATAACATACATCCAAGCTGTACAAAGCACATCTGTAATACACTCACATACATAGTTATAATAAATGTTTATGTATGATGGTTATAATGTTGGCAAGGCATGGATTTAAGTTTGTGACATTCAGAGTCATTCTAAGAGGCAATAAACTAGTCCTAATCATGATCCACTGCTACCAGCAATGCCTTTGCACTGCTCATGTTAACTGTGCAAATGACCTCAATTGCACTTGTGTTTGCATTGACATGAAGGGCATTCAGATTAAACACAAACATCAAAAACTGTGTTTATATTATGCTGTTTTTTTATTTAAAAAAAAAACAATTTGTCAAATAATTTTTGTGCCTCTGGGGAAGGCTATTGGAGCTAACATCTGTTTTGGGGAGCTGGACCTGGCCCCAACCCATTCTACAGTTAGCGTCTATCCGAGGCTGTTATTCTCCACGGTCACGGAGTAGCCAGACCAAGTTTCTGAAGGCTGAGTGGAGAGCGCTGTCCGTGGTGCTGAACTCTGTGTGCTCTGCCTCTGGCCGTGGTGCTGAAATCACTCATCGCTCATGTTGAGTTTCCTTGTGGTGCTTTCCTCTTTCTGCACTGGACGCATGTTCACTCTGAAGGATCCTGCCCCTGAATCACGTTTGCTTTTTGGTGGAGGAAATGAAAAGACACGAGGGCCCAGGGATCTGCGTCAGTCTCTGACATTTCCAGAGCCGTTTCCCATTCCTCCTGCCTCTTCCTCGTCCTGTCGCTTGTTTTGTTTCCTTTACTGCCATTATCTGATTGTGGTTTAAAGCTATACCCAAACGGACCAGTCTGCGTGCTCTTTGAAATCTAATAAACTCTTGATTGCTTTTCCTAATTATCCTGTTTATTGCTCCTGCAGGCTGGAGCCGGTATTGGTGTAATTAATTTCAAAGATAACTTCTCCGCCAGGATAGAAAATGGAACACGATAACGATATGTCAGAGGTGACATGCGTAAACACACACACACACACAAACAGAAAATGTGTGTGTGTGTGTGTGTGTGTGTGTGTGTGTGTGTGTGTGTTTTAATTGGACTGTCACGAGGTAACACACACTTTATCCAAATCAGACAATGCAGATTCTCTACCATTTGACAAGTGCTCCTTTATCTCTATCAGTAACATCCACACCTTCATTTATCAAAATATTATCAACACTAGAAATGAAGTTTTTATGTTAAACATCAGAAAACATCATTATGAGTTTATTAACAGTGAGCTAGAGAGTGACTTAAAGAGCATCTGCTATCTCTTTGTGAGTGAGTGTGAGTGTTTGTGTGTGTGTGTGTGTGTGTGTGTGTGTGTGTGTGTGTGTGTGTGTGTGTGTGTGTGTGTGTATGTGTGTGTGTGTGTACAGTATGTGTGTCTGGTGTCTGTGTGTGTGTGTGTGTGTGTGTGTGTGAGAGAGAGAGAAAGAGAGAAAGAGATAGAGAGAGAAAGAGATTGTGTGTGTGTGTGTATATGTGTTTGTGTGTGTGTGTGTGTGTGTGTGTGTGTGTGTGTTGTGCTGTTTTGTCTCGTCTCATGTTGCCTCATTGAGTTAACATGCTTTGTCGAGTGTTGTGTCATTTTCTTGGTCCCTCCGGGGCGGACTTCCTCTGACCAGCTGCCCAGCCGGGGAGCTCTGCTCTGGGCCGCCTGCTTGAAGCAGAGTGGGTAGCAGATGAGTCCTCCACCTGAGCGTCCATCAGCAGCAGCCTGTGCTTAAGCTGAGGGAGCCATGGAGACACACGCCAGGGGGAGGACAGAGGAGGCCCATGGGGTGAGAGTGCACAGGCCTGATCGATCACCTCGCTTCCAGGCAGCGCCACTAACAGTGCTGGGGTCCAATACTGCTAAGAGAGACAGAGAGAGGGAGAGAGAGGGAGAGAGAGAGGGAAAGAGAGAGAGAGAGAGAGAGAGAGAGAGCTGGGCTCGGTTCCTCCCGTTAGTGGGCGGATATGGACACTCCAGTCAGGCACTCGTAGAACGTGTGTCTCTCTCTCTCTGTGTGTGTTGTGTGTGTGTGTGTGTGTGTGTGAGAGAGAGAGAGAGAGAGAGAGAGAGAGAAAGAGAGACAGAGAGAGAGAGAGGGAGAGAGAGAGAGAGAGAGAGAAGAGAGGGAGAGAGAATTGAGAGAGATGGTTTCACATTATATTCTATTTAATAACAAGTCTAGCAGTTTACTCTGATGAATGTTGGGTCATCACATTCAAGTGCTAGTCTAGCAGTTTGTTTTAGTCTGATTATGGCATTGAAGAGCTAGTCTAGCAGTTTGCTTTAACATGGTTGGATGGCCTCCTCATCGCTCTTTGCCTAATGAACAAGGAGGTATGGCCTTGTGATAAACTGTATAATGTGCTGTAAATTAATATTCATCAAATGTCATGTTTATTTAACATTAATTTCCCCAGAGTTACACGATGTGTGTGTGTGTGTGTGTGTGTGTTTTTTTACATGGCTGGCCTGATTAAGGTCAGAGAGGGAACTTGGAGAACCGTATCAGTGTGTGTTTGTGTGTGTATCTGAGAGAGAGAGAGAGAGAGAGAGAGAGAGAGAGAGAGAGAGAGAGAGAGTTATGTACTGTAATTGGAAGCTACAATAGGAGTTGCATTGTGGTCTACGAGCTGATGACATCCTAAAGATTCCTGTAATCTTTATGAAATCTACATCACAACAGTATGTATTCTATTCAATGAACATATTGTATTTTTTAGTGCTATGCAATTAGTAGCTGTGTGCATGTTGGTATCTTAATGGTAAGTGAAAGTGAAATGCTGATGCTGCCAAGGTCATGGACTTTATTCCCAAACAACACAAATGCTGATGATACATAAATGTTGATGTGTGTGTGTGTGTGTGTGTGTGTGTGTGTGTGTGTGTGTGTGTGTGTGTGTGTGTGTGTGTGTGTGTGTGTGTGTGTGTGTGTGTGTGTGTGTGTGTGTGTGTAAAGAGAGGTAACCCAGAACGACAGGGCCTCATCGTGGAAAAGTGCCCAGTAGATGAAATTGAAACGCATACCTTGTGTGCGTCTGGTCGGTTAAATATGGACTTATTTGTGGCTGTCCAAATGACTGCAGGCGTCCTCTCCCCATATCAGTGTGTGTGAGGTGGGGCCAGCAGCCTCCTCAGGCAGTCCCTCTCCTCTGCACCATTGGCTCCACATCCACACTTCTCCAGAAGTGGCGTGTTTATCAATTAGACAGACCGGAGAGGAGAGAACCAAATGGTCGCATCACTTTTCTGTAAGGATTCCTCCGCCCGAATGACATGTTTAATCAAACGTAACATACAGTCTGTGTCCTCCCCATCTCCTTAGACGTATACTTCGTATTGCATACCTACATAATGTGCATCAGCATGGGGACCCGTAGAAACCCATTTGGCAGATGTAGGATGTGACCTTTATGAGAGCATATATATAGTGTACATACTGTAGCACGGACAGCACCTTCCCACTCACACACTCAATAGCTGGGCCTGGTCTTGATGGCTCTTCATTATAAGCGCTGGAATGATGAAGTATGGGAGCAGTGGAATGCCTGGGCGCTGAGATGTGTGCATCACACAGAGCGCCATGGAAACCATGATGACTGGACCTGGTTATAAGATGACCCTTCCTCCCCCCGCCTCAGTCTATCTCTTTCTCTTCTTTTCTATCTCCCTCCATCCATATATATATATGTATATATGTATGTATCTATCAATCTATCTATATATATATATATATTTATGTATCTATCTATCTATGATCTATCTATTATACTCCTTCTGTTGCTCTCTCTGTTTTCCAATCAACCCCTACCCATCTCTCTCTCTCTCTCCCTCTCTTGCCGTAAGCATAGCGTGCTTCATAAATGCTGCTGTATTGTGCTTGGTGGTGTATTTTGCGAGCCCTTAATTGTCCATATGGACGCGCCACATGTCTGTGTTTAGAGGCGTCTGTGGTGTGATGACTATCTTAGCTGACGCTAGCCCCTCATGCTCCCCTCGCACTCCCCACTCACTCAGCCCCCCATATGCTCCCCGCGCTCGCTCGTCCACACGCCGCTAAACACTCGCACGGCCACACACCACCCCGCCCCAACCACGCTCAGTCTCTCGAGGCCAGCTTCTGTGGACGAAAATATGGTGTTGCGCACTCGTACACTACAGTGTGTCTGTGAACATAATGAGGCGTTGTTGACGCATATGTATACGGTGCGTCTATAGTGACAGCAATTTGGCGGAGCGTCTTGCGGTGCGATTGTAGTCGGGGAAATTTGCCCCTGTGTCTGTGAACATAATCATGGACGCATGATGTACTGTAGTCGAGGTGGTTTGGCCCTGCGTCTGTGAACATAATCGTGGACGCATGATGTACTGTAGTCGAGGTGGTTTGGCCCTGCATCTGTGAACATAATCGTGGACGCGTGATGTACTGTAGTCGAGGTGGTTTGGCCCTGCGTCTGTGAACATTATCGTGGATGCGTGATGTACTGTAGTCGAGGTGGTTTGGCCCTGCGTCTGTGAGCATAATCGTGGACGCCTGATGTACTGTAGTCGAGGTGGTTTGGCCCTGCATCTGTGAACATAATCGTGGACGCCTGATGTACTGTAGTCGAGGTGGTTTGGCCCTGCGTCTGTGAACATAATCGTGGATGCATGATGTACTGTAGTCGAGGTGGTTTGGCCCTGCGTCTGTGAACATAATCGTGGACGCGTGATGTACTGTAGTCGAGGTGGTTTGGCCCTGCGTCTGTGAACATAATCGTGGACGCGTGATGTACTGTAGTCGAGGTGGTTTGGCCCTGCGTCTGTGAACATTATCGTGGATGCGTGATGTACTGTAGTCGAGGTGGTTTGGCCCTGCGTCTGTGAGCATAATCGTGGACGCCTGATGTACTGTAGTCGAGGTGGTTTGGCCCTGCGTCTGTGAACATAATCGTGGATGCATGATGTACTGTAGTCGAGGTGGTTTGGCCCTGCGTCTGTGAACATAATCATGGATGCATGATGTACTGTAGTCGAGGTGGTTTGGCCCTGCGTTTGTGAACATAATCGTGGATGCGTGATGTACTCTAGTCGAGGTGGTTTGGCCCTGCGTTTGTGAACATAATCGTGGATGCATGATGTACTGTAGTCGAGGTGGTTTGGCCGTATGTCTTGCTGTTGTTGTGGACTAATGGTGCTGGTGGCTCAAGACAGGGGAACTCCCACTGGTCACTGGTATGCCCCAGTGTCCAGAGGGGAGTGTGGAGAAACAGTCAGGTACTGCCCAGCAGGAGACTACCTACAGAGAGAGAGAGAGAGAGAGAGAGAGAGAGAGAGAGAGAGAGAGAGAGAGAGAAAAAAATAGAGAAAGAGTGAGAGACAGAGAAAGGAGTGAGAAATGGAGAGAAAAGAGAAGAGGGCAATGTCAGTGTGTCTGAAGGTGTGCATGTGCATGTGCCTGAATGACTGAGTGAATGACTCTCTTTTCTTCTCTTTTCGTGTCCGTCTTAATGTGTGTGTGAGAGTGTGGAGTGTGAGTGTGTGTAAGTAGCGAAGAAAATGCGAGAGCGAGCTAGCGAGCGTGTGTGTGTGTGTGTGTGTGTGGGTGTGTGGGTGTTTCAGAGGGAACCGAGGTGATTGATTTAACATTCAAAGTGTTACATTACAGAATAAAAGGGAGTGCTTTAATGCAGTCTAATCCCTTTTAAGCCTCCTGTGTGCGCCAGGCCTTCATCTTGGCACCCTGGCTGTGCCCGCCACTGACACCGCGCCCCTTTCAACTCCAGCGCCACGGCGCCAGGCCGCGCCCAGCCGCCAGGTGCCCACTCCTCGGCCTCTCCGCCTCATTATGGCGCAGCGGTTGGCTCCGGCGCTGGCATGGCGGGCTTGTTGGACTGGGCCGTAGTGCCCTCATCTCTGCGCCAGTGTGTGCCCGTCGCCCGGGCGCCTGTTATTTACCCTCTCCGGCCAATTAGAATGCCACGCAAGCAGCAGCAGCAGCAGCAGTCCCTCTGACAGCACAACCTTTTCAACTGCACCACAGGGCCATGCTATCCTCCTGCCACACACACACATATAGACATACAGTATATACACATACACACACACACACACACGCACATGCACACACACACACACACACACACATATAGACATACAGTACACACACACACACACACACACACACACATATATATGTACACACAGTAGTCGAGTTGTTAACAAATGGTGGGATGGTGGATTTTGAAATGTTCACCTAGTCTTGTGGGGGGTATGGGGGTCCTCCCCCAGAAAATGTGTAATTTCTAAGATGCAATTTCCTGTATTCTAGTCCATTTATAGCGTGACCTGCTGGACGTCGGCAAATCCTACATTTCTTCCAATTCATGTACATTTTATGTTATTAACATTTTAGATCATGTCTACGGAGTTGCTAAAATTGATCCCAGTTCAGAGTAACATTATCACTTAAATATACTAAATAACTTGGATGTTTATAACTCTGAAATAGTGAACCAGACATCAATTAAATAATGCATTCAATAATGACTTGTTATAATTACCAATCTAGCTAAGTTTAATGGAACCAACAAAAATGTTGAGACAGTTTGCTTTCACTCTGGAATTCTACCACCATAGAGTAGGCTAGAATATAAACTTTAATTGCCACACAACAATGTTGGTGGGATTTTTTTTATAGCTCAGTCTCAGTCTTACGTTCTCCCTTAAAAATGCAAAACAAAAGCATATTATTTTTGCCTAGGCTACCTGTTTGAAGAAAGATAAACGCACTCTCGAATATATTCTCGTTCTTTTATTTATCTTGAATGCGTAGGCCTACAAGACGGACGCGTTTCGGCAAACAGCCGTCCTCAGCGTCTTGCCTAGGCTACCTGCACAGCGGAATAATAGTTCTAAAGATGAACAGATGTTCAGACGTTTGTCTCTTCAGCCACCTCGTGACATTGTCTATGCAGAACCGCACACTACAAAACTATTATTTTGTGTGAGAGAGGAGTACAGCATGACATTCCCATTTAGTGAGTCATACGTGACCCCATGCATTTGGCTACCTCTTGAACAAACAGATACTGTACATGCATTCCAAACAACACTCTCAACAAGATGACCTAAAGTTGGACAACATTGCGTTAGCTCGCCATGAGCCGCTATGTAGCCTATCCTTTCCAATGTCATTATGGCAAGTTTGTTCAGAAACAGCTGGAGTGTACATCTAGCTCTCGCTAGCGGGCTAGGTACCTTCACTTAGCAAACAAGGGAGACTGGGCGTTTCAGGTTTGAGTATATATGTACTCTTTTTAATTCATTTTTGTCCTCTTAATAAAGCCGACGTCCCTTAGATCCAACTTCGCTTGTCGCTTGGCCATGATGCTGCTGAATGAAATCACCTGCTGTGCGCGCATAGACAGTAAAAGAAGGCTGCATGCATATGTCGCTGATTGCCGTGACAATATGAGGAACATGCCCCTCGTCCACAGTAGGCTATTTTAGCCTCGATGTGCGCAAAAGCTAAATGTTGAAAATTAAATAGTGGTGATATTTCCACATTCATTGAAAAATGACAGGGGATGGGGAGGGGGATGGCCGTTTCAGAGGGCGGATGATTTTGACCATATCAATTCCAAAGGGATTTTGACCATATCAATTCCCCCTCATCCCCCCTCAACTCGACTACTGTGTACACATACAGTACACACACACACACACACACACACACACACACACACACACACACACACACACACACGTATGCACGCACACACACACATGTGCACATACACACAAGCACATGTACACACACACACACACACACACACACACACACACACACACACACACACACACATGTACACTGTGGGGCCATAATGTCCTCCTGCCCCCCCGGCAGGAATGACTCCTGAATGGATGCAGGATGCAGAATTACAATTCAAATTTGAATTAAAGGAAGTAGAATTGAAATTCAAAGCAATTCATATACATAATTTAAAGGTATAGTGTTTAACAATTAATTCGCAACAAACACACAACTTATAATTGAAAACAGTACGTTTCCAAAGTAACCTTCTCAAAACTGAAAGTATGTGAGTTTCAACACATTCTTCCTGTTATGTGACTGGAATTGTTTTGAATTGCCATGATTTGAATTCCACTTCCTGTCATTCCAATTCCAATTCAAATTCAACTTCCTGTGGGGTGTTACCAATTCAATTCAAATTCCAATTCATGAGTCC
>NC_085004.1:9558563-9586063 GCF_963854185.1 Sardina pilchardus
CTCAAGACGAGGATGTGCATCACAAAGCCCCCCTCACCACCACTAACTCCAGACACGTTACACACACACACACACACACAAACGCGCACACACAAACACACACACACACACACACACACACACATGCGCACACACAAATACACACACACACACACACACACACACACACACACACACACACACACACACACACACACACACACATACAGTACGCACACACACAAACACACACACATACGCGCACACACAAACACACACACACACAAACACACACACACACACACACACACACACATACAGTACGCACACACACAAACACACACACACACACACACACACACACACACACACTCATTTAGTTTGGGGCGGTGTGTGGGGACGCTCGGCTGTCATGTGGGACGTGTTCCACCCCGAGGCTACGCACTGGCCAGGGCGCCCAGCACGCACACACCCAGAACCAGCCGCACCATGCACCAGGAGTACACCACCCACAGCACACACACACACACACACACACACACACACACACACCTCCGTTACCAGAAGTGCTCTGCATCACTAATACACCACCCACAGCACACACACACACACACACACACACATACACACACACACACACCTCCGTTACCAGAAGTGCCCTGCATCACGAATACACCACCCACAGAGACCAGGGCACACACAAACACACACACACACACACACACCTCCATAACCAGCTCCATCCACCAGGAATGCACTTCCCACAGCACACACACACAAAGACGCACAGGCACACACACACACACACACACACACACACGCACACACTTCCAGAACCAGCACTACACCAGGAATACACCACCCACAGATGTTTTTATTTTATTTTATTATTATTATTACAGTATTATTATTATTATTATTATTATTACTGTTGTTAGTATTATTAGTATTATTATTTAGAAAGATAGAAGAAGTATTTTCATTTCATGTTATTCATTTCTTTCTTTCTCTCTGTCTTTGTTGCTGTTGTTTGTTGTTGTTCTTGTCAGAGTGCACACATGCAGTCCATTCCTGCCCCCCTCCAGTAGCAGAGTGGAGAGAGCCTGTCCCCCGTATATGTGACACTGCTCTGGCTGCAGCCAATATCACAAGGCTTTCTCCACACAAGCCAGTAATCCATGTCTCGCTCATCGATGTCTTAGCTGTCATTCTTCTGGATTGCCATTCTTGGGATGCTATACAGGTAGTCATCAATAGGAGATGAAGGACTCGTCTGAGAAATAGCGGTGCTCAAACATAAAAGTGGCAGGATATGGGAAGTGTGTGTGTGTGTGTGTGTGTGTGTGTGTGTGTGTGTGTGTGTGTGTGTGTGTGGGAGGGAGTTTGTGTATGTCCTTGTGGAACTGTGTGTGAGTGTGTGTGTGTGTGTGTGTGTGTGTGTGTGTGTGTGTGTGTGTGTGTGTGTGCACGTGCATGCCAGTTCACATGTATGTAGCTCCAGCCACTCCAGCAGAGTGTTATTCTCTGATTGAAGACATTCGGTACACTGTAGATTGTGGAGGAGAGATCGCCTGAAGTCCACCCTGTGTGTTGTGCTGTGCTGTGCTGTGCTGTAAGAGCTCCATTAGGCAGTCAGCCACAGTGCACACCATGAGTCCCCTATAGTCTCCCTGCGTCGCTTGGCTCTTAGCCATTTATTTGTGGTAACTTTAACGGTAGTGAAAAGGTAAAATGTGTTTTTGTGTGTGTGTCTTTCTCTCTCTCTCTCTCTCTCTCTCTCTCTCTCTCTCTCTCTCTCTGTGTTTCGGTGGACAGGTGTTTCTGTCTGTGTGTATGGTGTGCTTGCAGGTATGCTCAGTGTCTTATCAATTATAGAAGCCATTACCTGTAATTAATTGCAACTGTTCAAAAATAGATAATAAGTATATTTTAATAAGGATAGAGCAATACGATATTATTGCAACATATTATTTTTTAATGATTTTTAACAAAAGAACACAAATGAAAGCATGATTTAGGGCAGTGATTATTTCTTCTTTCTTTATCCCTGCCTTAGTTATGTTCTTGATCTAGTCAAAACTGTGCAATTAGTGCAGTTGGAGCTCGTTCAGGTAGCCTGCTATCATGGTCTGTCAAATTGGCTCCTGTGGGGCCCCTATTGATCTGCTAAGGCGTTTCTACAGAGGGGTCATTTCTCTATATACAACTGAACTGAGCAAAACATACACGGCATTACTAATGAGAGCAAATATGATACTGCCCATTCAAATGCATCAGTTAGTCGGTGCTAAGCTGGTTTTAAGGGATTCAGCTTTCCACAGATGCAAAGGTGAGACCATGTGGGAGAGGGCTCAGATTACAATAGCATTGGCAGTTTCAATTTGTTGTAATTTCCCAAGTAAGTGTTTTACTTCTTAGCTTTCACAAGAGGAAATTCTACAAGTAGTAGTTGAGCATGACAGCGATCATTATGCTTTACCGTGTGACTGAGGTCACACAAAAAATCCGCCCGTTTACTGCTGTGATCACTCATTGTCTTCAGTAATAGAGTGTCAAAAATGTTTCACAATTATGGATAACACGTGGATGAAATATGGTCCATGACAGCACTGCCACAGAGAGGTTGGAATGATTTGCCTTTGTACTGTTTGTTCTGCTTCTTTTAAAAGTATATTTTTGGGACGTTATGATTGAATGCTCTGTGAAGTGACAGACTTGTTATTAAGTGGGACGGCAGGCTACAAAAGGATGCCATTGTGCGTGGGTGGCACTCATACAAAGTAGAGGGCATGCAGAATGGGTACCCACTGCCAACCATTCATACTGACAAAAGGAAAAAACAAAATATCTCTTCTATGATATTCTGGCCACTTTTAGGGTGTGAGCTTGCTGGTTATTTTAACTATGATCTCCATTGACCAATGGCAATCCAACAAAAGGAAGGAAATGCCAGTTATTCTTTTGCACTCTCCTGACTCTAAACATCCAATCAAATCAAGAGAAAAAGAAATGAAAATGTTTCAAACAAACAGCAATCCCAGATGCTGACCACAACATGCATCATCTTCATGACATCATCATCTCCATCATCATCATCATCATCACCATCACCACCTCTGTTAGCCGTGTCCACTTGCGTTATCGCCATCATCATCATCCTCAACATCATCATCTCCATCATCCTCATCCTCCCCAACACTGGAGCTGAGTGATGGTGCGGGGGCTGAGTGATGATGATGATGATGATGATGATGATGATGATGATGATGATGATGATAAGGGCCTCTCCTCCACACCAGCGGCGACCGGACTGCATAATTGACCCGACCGCCAGCCGTTTGCTCCGTCTGATTAGCGAGGCGCTAACGAGATCAGACAGGAGCTGCGGACAGCGCTTCCGTCGCCCCCGGAGACGACCGAGGACGCCTGCCCGTTCGCCAGTCGGGCGGCTGGCAGCGGAGGAGCAGCGCTGTCGCCGCGGAGATGCCAAGACCGAGGTGCCGTGACCTTGAGGTCGATCGCTCTCAAGGTGGCATTTGTAATCAGCGCAGTAGCGAGGCCTAATTGACCAAGCCTCGCTGCTGAGATGAAACTGACATTATATGGCCATGACAATCACTTGTGCTGGCTGTGTGGCTGTTATTATCCTGCCTGTAATGACTGCACAATGCCGGTTATAATTGCCCTGTGTGAGGGTGTTTGGAGGCCAAGCTCCACAAAGAGGGTAATTATGTGTTTATGAGTTCGGGCAGTTTGCAGGACAAATGGCATACATACAGATGATGAACCCCCAAAAGGGATGAACTGCTCACAACTGAGCTCTACGCACCATGTGACTGAGTGGCTTTAAACGACACACTATGAACTACACACCACGTGACTGAGTAGGGTGGCTTTAAACTACACAACATGTGACTGATTTAAACTACACACCATATGCCTGATTTAAACTACACAACATGTGACTGAGTAGGGTGGCTTTAAACTACACAACATGTGACTGAGTAGGGTAGCTTTAATGGACGATGGTGGTTTTGATTCAATCCCTGCTACCTACTGCTCTTTAGAGAAAAATACATGAACAGGTTTTTGACTAAAATATTTGTTGGCCTACGTGCATGCACCTGTGCACGTGTGAATATGTGCATGCATGCATGTGTGCGTGTGTGCGTGCATGTGTGTGTGTGTGTGTGTGTGTGTGTGTGTGAGACAGAGAGAGAGATGAATATTAATGCATACACAGTAATTAAGCAGCCCCAGACATCCACAAGGATCCTGGAGACTTACAAGCCAAATCAAATGAACCAGAGAACAGTAACACCAGACTTACACAGTGCAGTCAAGGTCTTGAGGCAGAGACATCTTCACAGCCGCCTGTCTACCTTGCCGCCCTTGACACAGCGCAGAGCCCACAGTTAATTAAAGGCAACAACTATAGGAGCCAATGAGTGATAGGCAGTAAGCTTAATAACACACCTGCCCTACCTGTCTGCCCAACGTCTGCTAAAGGCAAACAAATGACTCAGAGAGAAATGAAAAGACCTTGGTAACACTTACGTACGTAACCTTACATGAAGGCAATGTGACGCTGTCATTGCAAGTGTGTAAAAGCTAACTAATTCCCTGTTCCCCTTCTACACAGATCTTATCCATGAGTCTCAATACACTTGTGATGAACTGGTAGTGGAGGGGGTTAACAATATCAAGACCATGCTTCTACAGAAACGACACAGTACTGCGAGTCACTTTGAATAAAAGAGTCTGCCAAATGAATGAATATGTTCAGTTTAGTCAATAGTGTACCAACCTCTGAATAAGACCTTAGATTCATCAAACAGAGGTAAATGTTCAAGGTACGTAATCTTGTTTCGCTCTGAACTTTTACATTTCAATATGAATGTGTAATCATTTCAACTTGTCCATTTCAGTGATAACCCCTGATCCATTGTCTGTGTTTGTTTGCTTTCGTGCTGCAATATTTATCTCATCAGAGTGTTTGTGAAAAAAATAACAGCAACAAAAATATTGACTGTGGATAGGCAGCAATTTGAGAACTGTTTGACACAACATAGGCAAAATTGAGCCAGAGAGGCTGGTCAGTGCCATCTAAAGGGAATTTGTCTCCCTCACACAACCCCAGAGTTCGAAAATAAAAGAACACATTGCATCGGTGTAAACTCCTTTAGGTCTATGGTGACTATGCAGGGATATTAAATCTTAACAAAATACATGTAGATATCCTCGCAGAACCTCCCCAAGAGATTACTATGCCACTTATTCCCTTGAAATTGTACCGACGGACCAAAAGGACTGCTAAGCCTGAGGGGAGGGAGCATGGGTTCAGTAGAACAGATGAAGTTCATTAGCCTGGCTATCAACAGACCCAGCTCAGTCTTTTAAGCGTGAACATTAGTCTGGGGAGTCTGAGCTTTATTCCTACTGCACAAGAGGCGTGATCAATGCCCGTAGTTCAAATGACTCTGTACGTTTGGATAGTCCTTCGACCAATCAGACCAATGATCCGGGAGTGTCTTTTGGATAAGCTAGTTTGTGATTGGACTCAAATGTTGTGGACAGGAAACAGAGGAAATAGATGCGCAGGTTTCCAGCCTGAGCTGTCGGGCGAAATCCGATTTCGCCGGTAGGTCAGGCAGGATCCACCAAGCCTAGAACTTCATCTGAACTTCCTCTGTTTTCTCAGCATGGACAATAGGCCATCTTTGCTTGTTGAGGACTGACAGTATTGTGTAATTCTCCATATTCTAGGAGTCTAGGATTGTGTGGTGGGACATGTGGGGCTTTCAGGCTGTTGGGAAGTGGACCACCTTTTAGATATGCCCCTGCTGTTGAGGTCAATTCTCTGTCTGACAGGGGCATGCAACATGCGAGAAGAATAAGCACAAAATATGTGAAATATGTGTTCAAGCACAGAATTGTGTGGTTCGTGTGTGAATTATGTAGTGCCGGTTACACATAGGGGTGCTAGAAGGAAACCTGAGAATAGAAAGCAGGTTTTGAAGTAGCTGGTAAGTGTGAGCGGATCCAACAATGTTAGCACAAATGCGCTAAAAGCAGGAGTGGAGAAAAAGCAGCCTCCCCGACGCGAAACAGCTGAATAGGCATCCGTTAGATAGCGCTTTAGAAAGTGGCTGATGCCTTGTCAAACGGCCCATTACTGGACTGTGTGAATGAACGATCCCTCGCCTTTGAAGGCGACGCAGAAGTGGCGCTGAGAACTGTTTAAGCCATGTAAATCTGACTCTCTTTATTGGCAATGTCCTGCCGCAGATATAAATCGTGAATACATTTGAAAGGCTCTTAGACCCGGGCAGCCATAGTGCTACATTTAGATGAGAATTATGAGGGGATCCCTGGCTGCACGCACACCATGGGGACATTATTTTTTATGTGCTAATCTGGCTACTGCAGAATACGAGCACACACACACACACACACACACACACACACACACACACCCACACACACACCACCACCACCACCACCACCACCACCACCACCTCACACACACTTCAGTATAAAGAAGAGGGACACATGGCTTTTAGCACAGACATGCCAAGTCTGCACATCCCAAAATGGCTTCCATGCACTCTAATGGTGGTCTTAGGCTGACACAGAGAGTAATAGTGAAAAGGGCCCCAGGAGACACTTGGCTTTATGGATGCGCTAGAAGTAAGCTGCCTGATTCTGTGTAATGGTAAGATTTAGATTACTTTTACTGCGTTACAGCTCTGTGTATTAGTGTTTGCATTGTGTGTGTGCGCGTGCGTGCGTGCGTGTGTACATGCATTTGTGCGTGCGTGCGTGCATGTATTTTCCTGCATTCAGTGTAGGCATGAATGTAGATTGCATACTGTATGCAGGTGTGTTTGTGAGTGGCTACAGTCACAGCAGTTGTTTGTGCTTGTGCCTGCCTTTCTTTGGCATGTTTGTGCTTGTGTGTGTGTTTGTGTGTGTTGTGTGTATGCGCGTGCGTGTGTACATGCATTTGTGCGTGCGTGCATGTATTTTCCTGCATTCAGTTTAGGCATGAATGTAGATTGCATATGCAGGTGTGTTTGTGAGTGGCTACAGTCACAGCAGTTGTTTGTGTTTGTGCCTGCCTTTCTTTGGCATGTTTGTGCTTGTGTGTGTGTGTGTGTGTGTGCATGTGTGTGTGTTTGTTTGTATGTGTGTGTTTGTGCCTGCCTTTCCTTGGCATGTTTGTGCTTGTGTGTGTGTGTGTGTGTGTGTGTGTGTGTGTGTGTGTGTGAGTGTGCATGTGTGTGGGTTTGTTTGTACGTGTGTGTTTGTGCCTGCCTTTCCCTGGCATGTTTGTGCTTGGGTGTTTGAGCGCGTTCAGATGTGTCATGCTCCTGAGTGACTCGGTCAAACGGAAACGCGCCACTCTGCCAAGGCCAGCCGCGCCGATCCCTCCGTTTGAGTGGACGCTGCCTGGGTCTGGACACGTGGCTGTCGTCCATGCTCTCCCCCGGATGAAAAGGTCACATGGATTGATTTCTAATTCCGCAGCTTTCTAGAGGTCAGCCTTGCAGCTAGTGTACTGACCTTTCCACTGTCTCCCTCCCCATAGAGTATGAAGCATTCAGCGCGCGCACACACACACACACACACACACACACAATCACTTAGATACACACACTCAGTCAAACACACTCACACACACATACACACACACACACACACACACAATTAGATAGACACACTCAGACAAACACACATACACGCACGCACGCACGCACGCACGCACGCACGCACACACACACACACACACACACACACTTAGATACACATAGTCAGATAAACACACTCTCTCACACACACACACACACACACACACACTTAGATACACACACACACACACACACTTAGATACACACACACACACACACACACACACACACAGAAGCTAGGGGTTTGTCTCCAGTGTGCGTAGAGAGTACCTGAGTGATGATGGGGGCTGGCGGCACAATGAGCAGCACAATGAGCAGGAGGGGAGCTAATTGATTTGAGGAGCGCAATCCTCCTCAGTGAGACACGGAGAACACAAGATTCACATTACAGTCCCAATCAGCAGGCCGGTTCATGAGGACGATTAGGCATATTGCAAGCAATATAGAGACATACAGTACAGGGGAATGCAATCTAATAACAATCTGCTATCTGTTACAGTGTAGGTCCTCAGTGACTCACCTCCCAAAGGACTGGCAATTTGGTAGTAAAACGCTCCCTTAAGAGGGAACAGAAAGGTAGGCTTTAGTTACTGTCGTCATGGAAATAGATGGGTCCTAATCACACCAGCTCAGGAGGCTGTTGGACTTGCAGGGCAGGTCATTTGACGCTGGTGAAAGTGGCCACAACAGAAAGAAACAGAAAGGCACTCTGTATCTTGGCCCTGTGATTGTGGTGTGTTTTGAGGACACGGCTGTTCCGTTAAAAGGAGAAAAGTGCCACAGTTCACAGCATATCCAGATATGAGTCTAAGTGTCCCATGAGTGAGTGTGGGAGTGGGTTTGTGGGAGGGTGAAAATGGCGAATGCGATTCCAGTGTGTGAGACGTGTTAGGGCCTGAGAGGATCGGGTTCACACGCCACAGCTCCGCCCGCTCCCCGCGTTTGACTGAGTGCTCGCGAAATGAGTTGGAACGAGCGGCTCACAGTTGGGAATCCACCACCGCGACGTGACAAGTCCTCGGGAAACACTGGAGTCAACACAGAGCAGCATCCCTGCGGTGAGCTTTTGACACCTAGCAGAGGGCCAAGACAACAGCAGGCTGTTTAGAGGCTGAGCAGAGCAGGGCACCACAGCAAGCCTCCGCTAATGATGGCGCCTCTCACGGCCCACGACGACGCTCCCTAACCAATCACTCTCCAGCGGGCTCTCTACGCTGGCCTCAGACAGGCTGCGGGGTTTGGGAATGGGTCTTTCTCTTCAGATAGATATTGTTCTTATGTGCCTCTACTGCCTCTCCTGTTAGGCTGCGGCCTTTGGGAATGGGTCTCTCTTCAGATAGATATTGTTCTTATGTGCCTCTACTGTCTCTCCTGCTAGCTTACATGTTGCTCGGAGAGCTAAGGACTTACGGGCCTCTACTGCCTCTGCTGCTAGCTTACATATTGCTCGGAGAGCTAAGGACTTACGGGCCTCTACTGCCTCTCCTGCTAGCTTACATATTGCTCGGAGAGCTAAGGACTTACGGGCCTCTACTGCCTCTCCTGCTAGCTTACATATTGCTCGGAGAGCTAAGGACTTACGGGCCTCTACTGCCTCTCCTGCTAGCTTACATATCGCTCGGAGAGCTAAGCCCGACGCCTAATCCAGTCAGCCGTGCAGCTCATCAGGCCTGCAGCAACGTCACTTTTAGTTGAAATGTCAAAGATAAATATCAGAACATCTGCCATTTGGATCATTAAAAGCCTGTTTTTGAAAAACTGTCTGACGTAAACCTCATGATAGGATTACATTAGGGATTACCTCATACTCGCTATATTATGACACATTCTGACAATAGACCTCTGTAAGTAGGTTCTGTTGTTGAATGTGTTTACAAAATAAATTAAATATATTGATGTTTATGGTAAACAATGGAACAAAAACAGCCAAAGGATTTAAAAAATGTTTACCAACTAAGTGTTATTTTCCCTGGCAAGTGACGATAGATTCTTTGGGTGTGTGTGTGTGTGTGTGAGTGTGTGTTTTTCCTCTACCTAGGCACATATCTCTAAATACATCTGGCTCGAATGCAGAAAAATAAGGCTGGCAAAAACGATGATCTGTGCATTTTCATTTTCAAATCAAATGGCGGAGGAGCTGAACGAGGAGGCCCGGGATTCTTTACAGAATGCTCTGATTTATATTCCCCCGCACATTCCCGCTGGAAAATAGTCCTAAATGGATTCTCCTACCTCTAAACGTATATCATTATAATGGTGTCGTGCTGATCGCACAATGGAGTGAAAAAGCCCTCAGCACTCACAATGACTACAAATTGGAATTTATGGCCATGCGCAGACGACAGATACTCACAAAGAGAAGAGCGCTAACTCAAGAAACCTTTTTTTTATCACTTTCTTTCCAAATCCAGTTTTAATCTCTTTCTGGCATTGAAGTCATCCAAAGTTAATTCTTCTCAGGAAGACATCAAGTATCAGCGGAACATTGAGATTTGCCCGTTTAATATTTTTTTCTTGCCTTTTGAGCGATTTTAAAATGGAATGACACCAACATTTATAAGCACGCCATCTGCACTACCACTAATTCAGATTCCAATCCTTTTGTTCCTCTTGCTACTCCTCCTGACATATTTCTTTCAGACAGTGTTGTCAAGGGATAGCAACAAGCCCAAAGGCAGCTAATACTGGGGGGGGAATTGATGAGCGTGCTCCCCGAAATGGTAATCAAATTACCTCAGTAAATAGCAAGCATACAACATGGTTTGCACAGTGTCACATATTTTTCATTAACAGGAGAGAATGTGTCAGTCCACTGAAGAACGCATTGCCCACCCAATCTCCGTCCAATTTGTTCTTTCGTTGATTCATTTGAAAGTTCAAATCCAAAATTCGAAGGCCGAAACATTAGTGTAGCAGAGTAAACATAGTTTATGCCGTGGGCATTTCTCAGTTAGACTTTCTTGATACTCTGCCGTGTGTGAAAAACAAACAGCCATCTATCACATTAAGTTTTATTGTGCTTTAAGATTACATTTACTGAAAAATCAATTTTTACTACATGGCCTATAAAAGTAATACAGTCAGAGTGTGTTGATGAACATTTAGACCCGTTCACTGGCTGCTGGGTGGCTGGGCCCATGCAGCCCGTAAAAGAGCATTCCCTATACAGTGTGTTTGAAGCTAATTGTCTCTGTGGTTATGGCCAAATAGGATTCCACCGGGTACAAAGAAAACAGAGAGCTGAGAGAGATGGTGAACACAACAGCCTTTTTTTTTTACAATGTGAGATCTCTCTCTCTTTTTCTCTCTCTCTCTCTCCCCTTATCTTTCTCTCTCTCTTTCTCTCTCTCTCTCTCTCTCTCTCTCTCTCTCTCGCTTCACTCTTGAAAGTGATATGGGACCAGCTTACCAGAAATTCACAGGAGATCGTGTGTCCCAAAGTGCAGAAGCTGATGACTCAATTAGCAGAGTGAAGAAGAAGAGCACAAGCCCAAATGAAGCTCATGAATTAATGCATGTGAAGATGGCTAAATATTTGGGGCCTTTGGAGATGAGCACAAAGTGATGCATCCTCAAACAAATGATTAAAACACCACCCTAAATCTCCTCCTAATTGCATTTTTGAAGCTCTGTTTTGGGCAATTTCACAATAAATCCTATGTTTACATGAGGATATTTATTCATAGATTTATTTATTTATTTGTGTACTTTCCTATTTACTTCGCATTAGCTGTCAGTAGGGGTGGCTGATAAAAGCCTGATGTTTATTTGAAGATCAGAAGACATATGGATGAAACTGCCCATTTAAAGAGGTTACCATTTTATTTAAAATCAATTTGTCATGGGATTAAGGGCCTAAGTCCAGCTTCACCAGCTGTTCTATGCTCAGTCAAACTCTATAGGCCATATGAAAAGATTGTATTCACATGCTACGGCAGATGATGATGACGATGATGATGATATTGATGATGATGATGCAAGACGAGGGCGAATGACGAGAGAGAATAATGATGATGATGATTAAAGCGGAGTGCAGATAAAGCTGGATGAAAGGGTATTGTGAGAGATTGACTGAGATGGCTCTGAGGGATTAGCTTGTTGTGGAGCACAAGATAATGGGTGTGAAGTGAACTTACAGAGAACAGCGCCGTGCACTCCTACGTGTTTACACGTGTAACACACACTAGCAACTCCACTATGCACACCCACTTGAGATAAAGGAAAACACCACACACACACACACACACACATGCGCACACACACACACGCACACACACGAACGCACGCACACACACACACACACACACACACACACATCTGTACACGCACACACACATGCACACACACACACACACATACACGCACCCACACCCACACCCACATTCACACACCCGCACACACACACACACACACACACACACACACACAGAAGCAATCTGTGCGTGACCTCTTCCAGAGAGAGCTGAAAGGTTAGTAAGAGTTAAATCTTGCCTTGTGACAGATGTGCGGCGTAAAGATTGGCGCCCAGACTGGGCAGGTCGCGGGTGTGCTTTTAAAAACAGTGCAGGAGTTATCTGCTATGAGGAGCCACCCTGACCTGGGCCATCCATCTTGCCTGTACAAGCACAGCTTAACCTTGTTTCCAGGCCGCTAGAGCACAGACACTGAATTAGATCTGGGCTTCCTCAGATGCCTGCTTCCTGGCTGCGCAGAACACACACACACACACACACACACACTCTCTCTCTCTCTCTCTCTCTCTC
The DNA here is from genome assembly GCF_963854185.1 of Sardina pilchardus. Classification (NCBI taxonomy): domain Eukaryota; kingdom Metazoa; phylum Chordata; class Actinopteri; order Clupeiformes; family Clupeidae; genus Sardina; species Sardina pilchardus. Next base: position 9,570,997 of record NC_085004.1, read on the forward strand.
TCTCTCTCTCTCTCTCTCTCTCTCTCTCTCTCTCTCTCTCTCTCTCACACACACACTTTCTTTCTTTCTCTCCCTCTCTCTCTCTCTCTGTCTCTCTCTCTCACACACACACACTGACAGAGGTGAACCGTTTGGTTTCCAAAGCAACCTGACTCAGACAGAATACACAACTGCAGAGTATAGCAAGGGGTGAACATCTTTGAGTCTTTTTCTCATTCCAGCTTGTGTGCACTACAGTAGCACCATGGTTGTATAGCTGCACTGGGGGGTCAGTCAGGGCTGCTGTGGGGGGCTCTGCTGGTGAGGACAGTTATGGAGCTCATCAGGGTCCCGCCTGAACAGGATGGAGGCAGTGGCTGCTGTGTGTGTGTGTGTGTGTGTGTGTGTCTGCACTACGACTGACAGGCTGAAGGTGTGTGTTCACACACTGGCGGAGCTGCTGCCACATCTTTGCTCCTTGTCAAACGCTTCAAAGCCTGATCCAGGAAAAGAAAATGCTGTTGGACAACTTTTCTGTTTTCTTTTTCCTTTTTCCCCCAAAAGAAAAGCAGCTTCTGATCTTCTCACTAGACCGCGTGGACGACACCAGCTGACCTACAGCTGGGCAGCAGTGCCCGCTTGTGCTTGTGAACGCCAACTAGAGTAAACCCACATGATGCCACCGGAGCGGTCAGAAGCTGGTGAAGGGTCAACACAAGAGGAAGCTGGTGACTGTGGCAGCAGCTTGCTGTCTACTGTCTGGGCTAGAAGTGGTCTAGTAGTGGCCTACTAGTGGTCTAGTACTGGTCTGGGCTAGTAGTGGTCTAGTAGTGGTCTAGCAGTGGTCTGGGCTAGTATAGTGGTCTAGCAGTGGTCTGGGCTAGTAGTGGTCTAGTACTGGTCTAGTAGTAGTCTGGGCTAGTAGGGGTCTAGTAGGGGTCTAGTACTAGTCTAGTACTCGTCTCGTATGTGACAGTATACGCACACACACTAAGGCAAAGGTTCAGGTTTGGATTTGGTTAAGATGATGTTCAGTAGTTGTTCAACAACAACGCTACACACTGAACGTGAATTCTAACACATGGTCTGTGAGGTCTCTGTGGGTAGACTATCCAAACACAGTGTAACCCAAACCTGATACTGGTGCCTAATCTGAGTTAGGAACAGGTCTGAGAAATTGGTACCAGAACCGAGACAAATCGGGGCCACATCTGGCTACAGGGTGATGTCTTGGGAATTGTGTTTTTGTGATATTGTGCAATGGGTTGTTGTTGTTTTTGCTGTGTTCACCCCTGACCCGGTATGGATAAGGAGGAAGCAGCTTTTGTCTGCAGGAAGTGTGTCACGTCCCTCCAGTGAGGCGTGGCGTGGCGTCTGCCCGGAGACGAGGCCGGTGACAGGCCAATATCTGGCAGCTGTTTGAGCCGCTTGTCAAACAGAAATAATCCCTGGAGTTGGAGAGGCAGATTTGGTAATTATTAAATCTTCCTGCCATGCAAATGATGACAATCTGCAGATCAGATTTTACAGCTGTAAGCACTCAAGTATTTAAAGAGGGGTAATAAAACTGAACGCTAATGCTCTCTCTCTCTCTCTCTCTCTCTCTCTCTCTCTCTCTCTCTCTCTCTTCCCTCATTCTCTCTCTCCTGCGCCCCCATCTCTCGTTCTCTCGTTCTCGCTCCTCAGTGTCATCTGATCTGCATATCCTCCTGACAAACAAACACAGCGTCATCAACATATGATTGCTTACATATTGGAAACAAATACACCATCATCAACATACTGTATGATTGCTCACATATCGGAAACAAAGGCCGAATCACAGACAAATGCTCCATTACTTTACCAGACGCTTGTTCTGCACACCAGAGTGCCTAAAAATAAGCCCGTGCTTTGCTCTGTACCGCCAGGCAGACTCTCATATGTACAAAACCTCCACAGCCTTTGTCTGATCCTGACTGCTCATGCAAAAGCCCTTACATTTTCTGATGCAAGTGCTCGCAGAACACCCAAGCCTAGACCCCAAATCCGAGTTTAATTTCCAACACCCGAGTTTAATTTACCCCCCGATCCCCGTCACCCCCACCCTACCCAGCCCCAATGCAGAAGCCCTTAACATTTTCTGATGCAAAAGCTCTCAGCATATTCAGCCCCTGATCAGGCACCTGTGTGCGACCCTCGTGCGCCGGGCCTGTTGAGGGCCGAACCCTAGTGTCTCCAGGATGCCTTGTGCACTGTGCCGTGCCAATGGCTGATAAAGCTGCACATGATTAAAAATTAATTGGGGACAATAGCTGGTAATAAACAAGAAATTGCTGTCATTAAATAGCGAGGTACGTTTCATTATTTAGAATCCGGGCATTGGGTAGGCAGGCATCTTCTGGTAGCCGCGTACTGTGTTTCCCTGTCTGAAGGATTAATTAATATGCATTAATGTATTCTGAAAACCTTGCAATTTAATTTTGTTGAGAATAATTAGAATGTGAGATATGATTCTGTTTTCAGAAGATTCATTACGTGCCACTCATTTGCAGGTTACAATTTATGAATTATGGATACTCCAGTTTTGTAATTAAAGTTGTCTCTCAGAATCGCTGACAGTAATGCACGTTTTCAGGCTTAGGTGTGATAACAGGTAGGTGCACTTGGCCTAGGCACAGTGGAATTGTCTGCTGTTCAATTTCCAACAGTTTAATTTTTATTATTGCCCCAACAAGTGTCCCGCAAGATAACCCCTACACGCCTTCACACACACACACACACACACACACACACACACACACCTACACACACACACACACACACACACACACACACACACACACACACACACACACACACACACACACACACACACACACACACACACACATACATACACATACACATTGGCATACTATTTCAAAGTTCGAAACCTTCACAATTATCATCACCTTTCAAGCAGACAATAGCAGATTTTCTTATCCACACTTTGCATTAATGTCTGGAGCCATTTTGATGGCAGCATCATCGCCGTGGTTACCCTGGCACCTCAAAGCCGAGGGGGAGCCCACCTCTCCACGGCAACAACAACAACGATGGAGACACCATCCGCCAGCTTTCTTTTCCACACAAGAGAGTGTGTCCTGGAAGACCAAATCAAATCCAGTTATTCACTGCAGGATGCTACTTCAAATGTCTTGGCTCCCCGTCTCACCACAATCGATAGCCGTGTTCGGCCCCGGACCCTCTCAGGAGAGGCGGAGCCTCCCAAACACGGACGTCGATAAAGGGAAGAGGGGCCCCTTGTTGATGCCTCGTGAGGTTAATTTGATCGACTCGGCTCCGCGGCGGACGGAGAGAGGGGTGGCTGCTAGCCCATCATCCCCCTCACAGCACGGAGCGGACGCACAGGGAGAGCAGGCCACTCGTATGGATCTGTCTTGCACAGGTGTGCTGCAAACATGTGTTTGCCTGTGTGCCAGTGTGTGTGTGTGTGTGTGTGTTTGTGTCTGTCTGTGTAGATGTGTGCACATGTGCATTTGTGTACTGTATGTCTGTGCATATGTATGTGTGTGTGTGTGTGTGTGTGTGTGTGTGTGTTTGTGTCTGTCTGTGTAGATGTGTGCATATGTGCATTTGTGTATGTCTGTACATGTGTGTGTGTTAATACAATCAATTAAACTGCACAAAAAAAACAGATCCAAATATACTTTCAAAATCATCAGTCTAGTCTGATGGATATATTGAAAACAGAATCGGCCAGAGATGGTATTTAATTGCACATTGTAGGGGTCAGTGGTTTGGAAAGTCCACTCTTGTGTGCGTGTGTGTGTGTGTCACTAAACAGCTTCAAAGCACCTGTGGACCCTCTGCACTCATTCAGCACTGATGAGGGGGGGGGGGGGGGGGGGGGGGGTTTGGGGGGGATGCCCTGCTGTCTAGGGGCCATTGACGGCTATTGGCTCTCTGAGATGCACAAAATGGATTTTTTGCTCCCTGGCTAAATGGAGAAGAACATGAGTCTTAAATGAAAGAGTACACAATTACAGGAGCATGTCCTTGTGTGTGTATGCGTGTGTGCGTGTGTTTGTGGGTGTGTGTGTGTGTGTGTGTGTGTGTGAGAGAGAGAGAGAGAGAGAGAGAGAGAGAGAGAGAGGTTCATCATAAGACACTAGTGTGTAGTGTTGAAGTAGACAACATAATGAAGTAATAACCGTGAAAATGTAAAAATAATAATAAAAAATAATTGTACGTGTGAGATATTTGCATTTGTTCACCAAATCAAATGTTGAATCCGTATAATAACGTTATCTATTTTAGAATGTTGTTTTGGTTACTGCTGCATTGGAAACTTGTTTACTTATTTGCATATTTAGTTATTTGCTTGTTTTTTTTTATTAAAATGACAGTGCTGGATATATCTCCTGTGTCACTTACCTCATCTATTTTATGTCATGCGACTTCACAACTGACTAAATAACTAACTAGCTTAATAAATGATAGACAGATAGAAAGATAGATAGATAGTTAGATAGATACATCTATACATACTGTACACACATACAAACACATACAGTCACCTCATACATCCATGAAGATGAACAGATTCCTAGATTCGCCTGTGCCTTGAAGTTTGCTCCCAAGCTTTATTGACCCCCCGCCCCACACACACACACACACACACACACACATCGACTACCACTCACACAGCAACAGCCAATCAGGTCCTCACATTAGTCGCTGTGGGACAATCTGTTTGGTAAGTCGCAGCATCTGTCTGGCCGTGTGTGTGTTAGCGCTGCACTGGACGGCTTAGCCCCCACTGGGCGTCAAGCTGCTTCTGGATCAATCACCAGGGGAGCTTTCGCCATTTGGTTAAGATGTATTAAAAAAAGGGGGTGAAAACCCCTATGTGTCAGATCCGCTCACAGCCATTTGTTCGCTTAAAACAGCATCAACGACAAAAGCTGCTTCTGTAAGATTCAATCAAAATCTAATAATAATAGCAAAAAAAATTGAATAACAGGATGGTGTGTGTCTACCATCCTGCCGTTCACAGCAGGGCGTGAGGGAGAGATGGTTATCAGTGAGCGTGGAGAACATTATCATATGAGGAGATCAAATGGAGATCGACTGTATTGGGGTCGTACTGAGTGATCCGTACTGACAGTGGATCAACGGATTGAAAGAGAGAGTGCAACATGAGACCTGACACTAAGTGTTTGTCTCACCGACCACTCTTTTACAGGTCTTTCTGGCAAATACTGGCTCTCCCACTAAGTTTATACAACAAATAAACACGTGTTTGTGATTCTTCTGCCCAGAGGAAAAAAATAGAAATGGATGAATTTGTATTCAAACAGAACTGAGGCTGAGGTCAGCCTAGGTCAAAGGTCGCGGTATCTCGAGGTGAAGAGAGAGGCAGTCATGATAGCTGATGAATTCATGTGATTCACCAAGAAGCGCCTCTTTAAACGAACCCGTTGTGCGCTTGCTGCAACAAAAGAGCCAAAGCAGGAGCATCCCTCTGGCAGCGGCTTGTGCTTGTGTTTATGAAATCTTATCAGCATGCTGGCCTGCCCTGGGCCTTGTGCGCTGGCCTTGCGGGCCTTGGTCTATGTGGGTTTCAAAGAGATCTGTGCTGCCTTTGTAGGAGGCACTGCAGTTGTGTGTGTGTGTGTCTGTGTGTGTGTGTGTGTGTGTGTGTGTGTGTGTGTGTGCAAGACAGAGAGAGCGAGAGAGAGAGGCAGAGAGAGACGACTTATATAAGTGTGTGTATGTGTATATGTATGTGTGATGTACAAGATGAGATGTAAAAGAGAAATCTGGCCGCCTGGTTTGCCACTGAGACAGAGCGCAAGGTGACGCTGTGGAGAAGAGAAGAGGTCATCGCTCCTCTCAGGGCCACGGCCGGACCCACACACAGAGGAGGAACCCGCTCACAGGACTGACCTGCTATTGGTTTGGTCCAGCTAAGAGGTGAGGCTTCTCAGAGCGCCTGACAATCATGCGCGTGGCGAGGGATGACCCCTGTGTTTGGGGCCCCGGGGGTCATGTCAGGTAAATATACAAGTGAACACACTAGTTTTGAGATACACAAGGAATGGCTGTCGTCTCAGGAGAGGTAACTAAACAGCTGCTGTGGGTTATCAAGTTATCAGAATACTTCTCAGTGCCGGAGTCTAAGCACACACTTTACAGTCTCACTCACAGTTCATGTGCAATGCTGCAGCCTGGCTATGCTGTCTGCCAGACCTACTGTACTGTACATCAAAACAAAGGACACATAAAATCTCTCTGCCTGGGTTGATATGACTTTTTACAGCTACACTTAGGTCAGAAAGGGAGTGCTCCAGTGATACATCTCCCCTATATGTTAATAATATTAGTCTTTTTGTCCCCATGTGCTGACAATACATTTACATTTATATATACTTTTATAGTCTGGCTATCACCAGACTAAGCTCATTCTTTTGAGATTGAACATTAGTCTGGGGAGTCTGTGCTGTATTTCTACTGTTGTCTCTCAGAATCGCTGTACTGTACTGTACATGTGCATGTTTCCAGCCTGACACACAGCAAACATAAGGAGAAGAATTCCTGAGAGCTGTTCATATACAGTACTGTACATGACATAATCTCCCCTCATATGTGTGAGCTGCATGTGTGTGTGTGTGTGTGTGTTCCACACTTGACCAGGTCTGTATCAGGTGAAGTTCAGTGAGCCTGCCCGTTGGCCATACCTAATCTAATTAATGCCGTACATGGTCCGCCATCTTATTAGAGGCTGTGCTGGCCCTCACCTCTGAAGACTCTTTGCTGAACATTTTATGGAGCAAAGCCTGGACATTTTGTCGTGGTCAGTGACCGTTTCCTGAATCCAATTTCAATCCCATGCCTTCAGAGGCCAGTTAGCCTTTGTTTCATCCAGCTTCAGAATGAACTCGAGATTGGGCCGCTTTGAACGCAGCCATTTATGGAAGGCTGGAAGAGTGCTGCCAATTTTAAATCGGTTTTAATATACATGTGCCAGTCAGTGCGAGAGATAATTCAGATTTTCTCTATGATAGCTGGGATGTGGCTGCCAAGTTAATAAGAATCACACACTTTGCTCTGAGCTGAAACCGCTGGACCGATAAGGACTGAAATCTCCGAGTTCAGAGAAAATGAAAAAAAAAAAAAAAAAAAAACGAGAAGGAGTGGAGAAAGAACGGGTTTTATTGCTTGTGCCAGCAGGTTGAATAATGATTATCAACACTGTCTATCTTTCTTATCTTGCCTTATTGGAGAAACTCTGTGTCAGAAGCCCTCAAAGCCTTTGGTGGGCACTTTGGTGTGTTGCAGAACCAAAAATGTGATCTCATTAATAAGTGAAATCTGCTCCGGGACAGAAATCTATGGGAGAGAAAGGAACAAATGCTCTAAACAGAGCAGAGACAAAATGGCCGACAGACATGGCATCACCCAGACTTGACATGATATGATATGCTGCCTGTTCTGGTTCCACTTTAGGGGGCTGTGGGAGGGTTCTCAGTGTCATCCAGACCATTCAAATGCTCTATGAAGCTCACTGCATATGTTCCAGCTATAACCAGAAAACAGAAAAAAAGAAAAGGAACAAAACACATTGAAGTGTATTATTAGCTTCTTCTATTTTGTTCACTTCAAAGATCACCACAACAACAGCACTTTCTAGCAGACTCACACAGAAACAGAGAGAGAGAGAGAGAGAGAGAGAGAGAGAGAGAGAGAGAGAGAGAGAGAAGCAAAACCAGCGAAAACGCTTCAGCGGAAAAAAGAAAATGCTCTTCTTCCTGTTCTTTTTTTGTCTTTTATGACGCCAGGAAGAGTAATGTGGCCATCTTCTCTGGCTAATTGTATTATGATTCTGCACTGTAGCGAGCTTCCTGCTCTGTTCATTTTCAATCACACACATTAGCCTCCCTACTGGGGAGCTGGCTGCCTAGGCCCCGGCAGCCACATCATTCATTTCAATGAGTGATATGTTTCTGCTCCCACAGCAGAGAGAGAGAGAGAGAGAGAGAGAGAGAGAGAGGGAGAGAGAGAGAGAGAGAGAGAGAGAGAGATGGGGGGGAGAGAGAGAGAGAGAGAGAGGAGAGAGAGAAGAAGAGAGTCAGGGAGAGAGAAGCAGTAGGAAAATAATGTAGTACAAAAAATAGAAACGGCTTCCTGTTTCCTGTTGTGTCACTCTCCACACCCTACCCTAGCCTCATTCCAGCTTAACTCTGTGTCTGCTGGAAATGCATTGAGCAGTATACAAAAAAAATCAATCTCACCACCAAAAAAAAACAAAAAACAATAAACTAGAAGTCATGACAGCCTCATTATTATGCTTTTATTTACACATAAGAAAGGGGTCGTGCTCATGGTTTAGATATACTGTAAAGCTTATTTTCATGAAGTCATATTGCTGAAGAAGTGCACGCAAGCGTGTTTCAAGATATTTGCACATCGTCATTCTTCTTGGGTCGTGTATTTTTGCATTAAATGTTACCTCTGTCATGTTTCATTAGTTTTTGTGTGCGTGTTAAAATGCTCGTCTGGTGTTATTAATCAGACTAAATGAAATTAAAGTGCCGTGGCCATGATGGAAAAGCGTTGGGGTGGGAAAGGTACAGTACTACTCAGGGATGAATCCTACAATTCTAGGATTTATGGGAAAATAATAAAAATGTTAATGATCCAAATGAGTCTGCACCACAACGTATTCCATCTTTGCACATTTATGATAGATAATAACTCAATGTATATATTTTTAAAATGAATATGCTCATTGATTCGTTTCATTTCGAGATGTATCCAGTGGTAGAGTATGCTGCTCATTGGTTTATCTGATCATGCTGGGAAGCAGGTCAACCTAAATACTGTATGTCTCCTTCAATACCAGGATCACTGTGTCAGTAGCAGCATGAGATACATAACACCACAGATTTAGGGGGAACCAATGCATTGTGATTGATTAACGCTTATGTGCTTGATGAAGACAGCCCAGTTAGCAGTTTTTGCTACAGCAGTGGTCCGGATGCATTTGAGGGGCACTGGATGACTGGAAACACACTTCTCTCCAGGGGACCTCCACTGGAAACACACATCTTTCCAGGGAGACTCCAGAGTGTTTGGGATGACACTGGAGGAGTGGCGGGGGAGGAGCTAGTGGTCTAGAGTTGTCATCTCTAATGGCTCCTGTAACCTTTCCAACACATTTTTACGGAGCAATGCTGTGTTTTTACGGAGCAATGCTGTGCTTGTTTTGTGCGGCAACGCAAAGCTAATTACAAATCCACCCAACAACTTGACCTTCTGCACTGAGTGATTACGGTCTATTTCTTACCCCTGCGAGCTGTCATTTTATCAGATTTTCGCTCACAGTCTAGCTGTACAAATCACACACACACACACACACACACACACACACACACACACACACCCTTGTCCTTTAACTCATTTTCAAGTACCTCCACAGACATCTAATGCATTTCAAATCTCAGAGGTTTCTGAAGAGATCATCAACATCCAACAGTCTTCAAAATTAAAAATATTAATTTGAAAAATAATTTTAAAAAATGATTAATTTAAAGCTTTTATTGTTGTAAAATATGGAATATCAGACAAGAAACCAGCTACTTTGTACTGGCGACAGTGTATCCAAAGCCCTGTGGTTTCATGTATATGTGAACAGAGGGCCTCTTCCCTCCACTGGGTGACATAGAAAACCTTCAATCTTCACGATGGATGGTTTTATATATGCCGGACAAGTAACAGTAATTGTTTAATTCATGCTTACTCAGATAGTTTGCGGAGGAATGTGAGTGATCCGCACCGAGCACAGAAATGACCTCTTCATATTTCATGCCTTGCTGCGCACGTGAAAGCTTGTCACCATGCGGAAGATTCATGGCTTTAATTTTAAACAATGGACGGCCATAAGATTTGCTGGACTTGGCAAATAATCCTGGGTGATCTAAGATGGATGCCTGGACACAGAGACCAAAGGGCAGAGCGCGAGCCTGTGGATACCCACACACACACTAGCTCACCCATGGACACAGCCACAGCTCTCTTACTGCCATTTGTCATGTTGTCTCGTGAAGTCCCGTGAAACTTTTGGCCACACTTCATCATGCAAAACCGCCATTCCAAAGCTGTTGTAATATTAGATGCAATGTGATATAATGGGCAGGGAGGACTAACTCATAACTTCTCTCTTTTCCAATAAAAAAGTGGTCCTAACGCATGGCTCTGGCTTACTCTGGGACCGGATACTGTCTGCAGATAGCCGACCAGTGGCCGGCAAGCAGGAATAAAAAGTTACTCTCGTTATTATAATCTATTTATTATCATCATTTCCATATTATATTATTATTATTATTGTAGTCACACCAGTGTGCAATGCATGCATCCCTTAGCTGGAGTAATATACGGTGTGATGCACCTCCCTCCGATTGCATGGATCATAAACTTGGGGTGGAGAGGCAGCAAGCCGTAATCTATGATAATGGCTTTCGGCGACAGCCTCGGATTGCACGCCACAAATTGAACTTTGCTAAGTGTGAATTCATTTCCGCCCTGCTTCACAAAGTAAGGCTTTCATTAATTTTTACCCACCGTGCGAAAACATGCTCTAAATGCTTAATACAACCGCTAATTGCAAAATAATCATGATGTTTTGCCCTTTGTGGGGATTATGAACAGTGAGGTAGCCTATGCTCGGCAGGTGTTCCAGCGGAGTCAACAACAAACACGGCCCAAGTCAACACATTAAAAGTCCATGTTAGGTCAAGTCGAATGCACAACATAGAGACATTGCTGTTCTAAACGTACACTGTGACAGCATACGTTTTCAGAAGTATTGAGGGAGGTGAGAGTTGGCCAACAATAATCTGTTAACAGGCAAAATGTGTCTTCGGCGAAACAAAATGTACATTTATGTATCTTCCAATATCAACTAGTACACTTGAAGCCTATTACAAAAGCCCATTTCACACTGACCGAATTTAACGCTAAATCAGCCGAATTTAACTTTAAGGCTGTTCCTTTCACACTGACCGACACGGGGTGGGGAGTCAACCCGCCTCGGCAATCGAACCTGTCTCGGGGGGTAGTATTATTGCAGAGGCGGGTTCAATGTGAAAGGAACAAGTCAACCACGCTATTAGTAGGGTGACCACCTCCAGTAAGACAAAATGTGGGACAAGTAGCATGGTAAAGAGGGACAATGTGGGACAGACGTAATAACTTTAAACTTAAGATATATTGCCAGATCTAATTTACTAAGCAACATTTTTTTTAATCTACCGACATAAGATTAAGACACTACCTAGGCTAAAAGACAAAACATTAATTTCGCAACATCTCATCTTTATTGGGACTATCAAAATTGTCAGCTGTCCAAGGGACCAGGCATTATGCAGCTGAAAGAATGCACTCAGTGAATCAAACACACACAAAAAAATATTAGACCCACCTAGCCTAAGTTCAACCAAATATAAGGCCTATAGTCTATAGTTGAGGCTTGCATAGAAAGTTGAACTATTTCAGTGCAAATAGGTAAACCAGAATCTTTTATGATTTGCATGTTTCTTTGATGTGTTTTTTATTATCTGCCAAGGAGGTTATTTTCATCGGGGCTTGTTTGTCTGTTTGTTTGTCTGTCTGTTGGTTCGCAAGATAACTCAAAAAGTTAAGGATGGGATTTTCAGGAAAGGTCTGAAATGACCTACGGAAGAAACGATTAAATGGGAGTTATCCAGGACGAGGCGGTTGTGTTTTCGCTTGTCCTAGGTCTGCGCTCTCGGAGTGTTTTTTTTAGTTTTGTAGGACTCACTTGCACCATGTCGCTTCACATCGTATTCTTCACGATGCCCCAGAGAAAAACGCAAATGCAAAATGCCCTCTCTGCTTCGCCGTCTACAGGTCTTTGCCAAGAGTATATGTTGCGGTCCATTCGCTAAAAGTGCATCTTCTCTTTCTCGTGGCCACACTGGCCATGGCTGCTTAATCTGACCGAAGAGCGCGCTCTCCAATTTGAGATCTTGGACAACGTTGCGGAGGCGTTCGTGCACCAGGCAACAGTTTGATTGACGTACGACTCAGCCTATCGACTACCGATTTTATTGCTCTCCTTTGAACTATTGGACATAGGCTAAGTTAACACTACGCCTGTGGGCGTATCTGTGTATTTATTTTCAATTGGCCAGGGTCGAACGAAAAAGCGGGACAGATGCTCAATTTGCGTGAGGCGGGACAAAGGGTAAAATTGCTGTACAGTACAACGTAAAGCGGGACAGGTGGTCACCCTAGCTATTAGGGGTGTGTGTGACTTATGACGTATTTGACAAGGCAGGAGGTTAAAATACAGGAAACACACAAGAGACAAGGACAACTTTAGCTGCTGTGTCCACCAATCGCGTTTTTTTATGCTGAGAACCGCCCTGAACCTCATTTTCTCAGCGCTTTGGTCAAGTGTTTATTGTTGCTATGTTACCAAAACCGTCTGCTGCCAGCACGTCTTTTTGAAACGTTTGCCTAATGCTAGCTAACTAGCCAATGAGCTAACTGAAATGGCAGCACACATTGCTGTGTCCACCAATCGCGTTTTTTTACGCTGAGAGCGCCCTGAACCTCATTTTCTCAGCGCTTTGGTCAAGTGTTTATTGTTGCTATGTTACCAAAACTGTCTGCTGCCAGCACGTCTTTTTCAAATGTTTGCCTAAAGCTAGCTAACTAGCCAATGAGCTAACTGAAATGGCAGCAGTCGTTCAGGACTCACTCAGCACACTAAAATATTACTTCGACAGACGAAAGGACCTCATTTGGCATTCAAATAACATAACAAGTGGCACGCCATCATTTGGAAACTAAACCACGTAGCACTAGCATGACAGTTGTGTTTATCGTTTATCTCTGACGTCCGAGGCATGCATGGTCAACGTCATTGTTCACTCCCAAATTGCATGTGACGTGCTGCTAGGCAACGCCTCCCATATCTCGCCTCTGTACTCGGCTTCAGGCAACCCGGGACCAAAACACGTCTACCTTTCACACAACGAAATCCCCCTGAACCCGCTATTTCTTAAACACTAATGTATCGTTTATCAGTGTGAAAGGGGCTAAAGAGTCTAAACCATGAACTATGTGTGCACTTTAAATTGTATCATGTAAACAAAGCATGCAGAATCCTGCCTATACTGACGTTCAAACAAAAAACTGCTACATGTAGGAGCAGGTAAGTTTGAACTCAACACACAAACCATATTTTCCTGGAATGATATTTCATTACCTTTTCCCAGCCATTCATGAAATGAGCCAAATGCAGACTCGTGAAATATCACAGTGGTGCAGCTCTTTAATGAAGGCAGCGTGAGCATGGTTACACTGGCATTACAGCAGCCAAGAGACAAATATACATGGACACACATACACACTCAAACACTCACACACTCTCTCTCTCTCTCTCACACACACACACACACACGCACGCACGCACGCACGCACACACACACACACACACACACACACACACACACACACACACACACACACACACACACACACACACCCACCATTTTTGGTGGGGCTATTTTGGACAGTTGCTACCGTTTAATGAGCAGTGCTTATGGTCTGAAGTGAACAGAGTGCACATGCAGTAGTGGGAACAAGAGAAATAGAGAGAGAGAAATAGAGAGAGAGAGAGAGAGAGAGAGAGAGAGAGAGAGAGGGGGAAGAGAGAGAGAGAGAGAGAGATGAACACAGTTATTAAGGGGAAAAGGGTGATAAACAGAGAGGCCCTGCTCTGTGTGTCTCTGTGAGAGTGAACATACACATGCATCCAAACAGCAGTATTTCTCTGTGGATGTGGAGCCATGGGAGATGTGCATGTGAAGACGCCATTGTTGAGTTTGTGTATGAGGGAGGACAGGGCTCGTAAGGTCAGCAGGTACAGTACACACACACACACACACACACACACACACACACACACACACACACACACACACACACACACACACACACAAACACACACACACACACTCTGGCAGCAGACCTCTCAAAACTTTTCTCTTCATCTCAGCTGTGTTTGCACAGATCAGCCAGTTCCACTCTATGTGGGTTGTTGCTGCTCATGTCAACACCACATTATGATTTCTTTTTTATTGATAAGACGGTGTCTACAGACCAGCAGACTTTTGAGAAAGCACAGACTAAAAGCAGCTCAAATGTACTTTCAATGTTGCTCAACTAAGTGAAGTGACGTCAAACTAAGTGAAGAATAATCAAACAGACACAAACTAATATCTAAAAAACATTCTTCTCAAGGCCAAGTATGTTCATTTTTTTGTCAGTGGTGGAGTGGAACTGCTCTTGTCCCATCCATTTAAGTGTCACAAAAGAGGCACCAGAGAAAGCTATTGGCTGTACGCGTCGGGTCAGGACAAGAGGAGAGGAGAGGAGAAGAGAGGAGAGGAGAGGAGAGGAGGGGAGGGGAGAGGAGAGGAGAGGAGAGGAGAGGAGAGGAGAGGAGGGGAGAGGAGAGGAGAGGAGAGGAGAGGAGAGGAGGGGGGAGGAGAGGAGAGGAGAGGAGAGGAGGAGAGGAGCGGAGAGGAGAGCGTAGAAAGGGACCACTGTCACGCCTAGACAGATAAAAGGGTTTCATCAGCACAATGATGGGGAGGCAGGGACAGGCGGAGAGCAAAAGGAGAATCAGAGATGGATGTCTACCTCTCCCACTCTCTCGCTCTCGCTCTCCCTCTCACTCTTATCGGCTCCCTTTTTCTTAACAGTTAGAACAGCCTGAGAGCCTTTTTTCCTCCTTTCACTGTGAACAGATGGAGACAAGAAAGAAAGAAAATGAAACAAAAATGATGTTTCCAGAAGCTCTCACCAGTTCTCTCCGCCATGGCAGCAACAAGTCACACTGTGCTACATGTTTCTGTACTGACCTCTCCATCACTCTCCACACACACACACACACACACACACACACACACACACACACACACACACAAGCACACACACACAAGCGCACACACACGCAAGCACGCACACACAAGCACACACACACGTACACATAGAGAAGACAGACAGA
>NC_085004.1:9591063-9598563 GCF_963854185.1 Sardina pilchardus
AACTCCCATAAAAACATGTACAATATGTATGTTGTTATGATTATCTGTTTAGACCATGACTAAGCCATGTTTTAGTTTCCTCTCTGTGTGCTATGACTGTGTTTCTTGAGAGAGACACACACACAATCTATAGCATTGTTATGGTGAACCAACAAACTACCTTCATTAATATCCTACCTTACATAATCAGCATCAATATCACTACTGTTTCTTGTCCTACCACATTGCTCTCTGTTCTAGTGTACTGTAAGCATCCTAATCACTACTGTTTCCTGCACTAGCACCATGCTACCATTGTTCTCTGTTATAGTGTTAGCATCCTAATCACTACTGTTTCCTGCACTAGCACCATGCTACCACTAGTGTAAGCATCATAATCACTGCTGTTTCCTGCACTAGCCCCATGCTACCATTGCTCTCTGTTATAGTGTAAGCATCATAATCACTATTGTTTCCTGCACTAGCATGCTACCATTGCTCTCTGTTATAGTGTACTGTAAGCATCATAATCGCTAAACTGCACTAGCACCATGCTACCATTGCTCTCTGTTATAGTGTAAGCACCACACTGGGGGCACACATTCCTCTAGCGTGGAGACAGCAATAGGGCATGGAGTAATTGCATATGGTGAAGTAATGCCGTTTCAAAGAATGTGCATGGTACAACAGGTCAAACTGCTCCAGTCCATTTATGTTGTAACAGTGGAGAGTAGCCTACAGCACTTTGAAGTTACCATAGAGAGGAATATGTAAATTAACATTCTAGTGTCTTCTATGAACATCCAGATTATAAAGGCAACTCTGAATTGAAGCTGTATTCTTTTGAATTTAATATGCTTTCTTTTTAATTGAAGCTGTATTCTTTTGAATAGAAGATGCTTTCTTTAAAATTGAAGCTGTACTCTTTTGAATTGAAGAAGCTTTCTTTTTAATTGAAGCTGTACTCTTTTGAATTGAAGATTATATGGACACGGGCATGGCTAGCTGGAATTGCACCAGTCTCATGAGAACCAGTTGGTCTCCTTGGTCTTGCCCATCCTCTCCCGTGCTCCCTTCCTCTCCCTAAAGGCCTCTGTGGATGCACTGCTGTATGGATCTGAGCGACTCGAGGAAACAGAGTTGAGTCCTCATGAAAGAAACAATAATGCAAAGCTTTCTGAGGTCTCGGTGGTATGCGATGTTGGCAGATGAGACCATACTGAAGCCATGTGAGTGAGCGGAGTGCGGTTGTCCAAGTCCTGGCCACCTGTGTGTGGATGTGCTAGTGGCGGGTCTCTGAGTCATGCCTGCTGAGTGGACTCATCTGGGAAGTAGATCTGAAAGGTGATTCAGTTCCTCAGAGTGACTCAGAGCATGTGCAGCTGTCACTATTCCATGCTCACCCCCCTGTGATCACATGGCTAATAACAGATATGGCACTTTAATGAGAGTTCTGGTTGTTTTGGCTTGCAGCTGAGGAGACGAAGTGCCGGTAAAGTGGTAACTCAACTACATATGAAATTATAGTGAGGAGACGTCCGTAGAAGCTTATGGGTGGGGAGGCGAAGCCGTCACAATGGAAAAGGCAACTCTTTTACTGCTGCTCTTATAGCGCTCGCTATGTATACCGGAGGCACAATGTTTGAGTCATTTATTCATTTGCCTGACATTTTTATCCATGCCAACTTACAGATGTCAGTTATTATTTGTGTTTGCGGTCAAATTTGACTTTTTTTCTCAAACATATTGTTAATTTATTTTGACTATGATGAGGTTCCTCTACTTCATTAACAGAGGATATCTGAATACACAACACAAAATACATTTTGATACATTTGTTGACAATTTGGCTGTTTTATTTAACTTTAAAACACCCATGTGTATTCCCGCCAAAAATCACCGTCCATTAGAAATGGATGGGTGAGAATATGTATAAAAGTGTATAGAATTGAGTCCAGTCACATACTGTACCTATTGATCAGATGGACTGTCTCTGTGCTTCTGTTTATTCACTCACACACACACACACACACACACACACACACACACACACACACACACACACAAACACACGCACAGACACATTCCCCCTCTTTGCTTCTATGCCACCCCCACTGGAACCTTTCCCCAAATGTATTTTCCTCTCTTCCTTTACCAGCTCCTCTGGAAGGAAAATCCATACTGTATACTTGTGAAAAAGTGCCCTTTTTCCCTTCAACAAACTTTTGTCTGCCTACCTGGGCAAACACAGACTTTGCACACATGCACTTTAATGTTTATTGTTATGTAAATGTATGTGTATATTTGTATGTAGTCTGTGTAAGCTTTTGATTTTAACTGTGATTGGGTTAGTGGTACAGTCCCCCCCCCCACACACACGTCCTATGGTTCAGTCCAATCACTAATTGGTTAATGGCCTAGCCTATTTAAGGTAGGGCACTTTCACACAGGGAGACACACATAATATGAGAGACACACGGGAGACAGGGAAGCCACATGGGAAGAGCTGGAGGTCCAGGAATTAAGGGAAGTCCTAGTTATTTGAAATGTTAAAAAGTTACCTTTGCTTGCTGTGAGGCAAAGGGGAAAGTCGGACCATAGTTATGCAAAGTCGCCTTGTGTGGATCCATTGTCTAATCTGTTGCCTAGTATGGTGCCTGGTTTGGTGCCTAGTCTGTTGCCTGGTTTGGTGCCTAGTCGGTTGCCTAGAAAAGTGTTGCCTAGAGGACTTGAAGAACCCTGTTTCATGCCTGGACTCCGACCGTGATTCCCTGTTCTGCCCGTCAGTGAAATAAATATTTTTGTACGGAACTGCTGTCTCCTGCCATCTCCTTCCTCAACCTGACCAAAACCAGTGACGCACCTCCCACAACATGGGGTGACCGCCTCGGTCCCTCACATTTGGTGGCAGCGGTGGGATCGTACGCCTTTGTGGATACTGGAGGTGGGGAGAAGGGAGCTACTCAACTCAGCGGGAGATGACCAGTTCTGCATTGGCCAGAGCAGCCCTGCGGGAAATGACGGGGCCAAGCGAACAGCAGCACTGGAGGAGGACCTGCTGCAAGGTGGAGAGGTGGACTGTGACCAGGCTGAATCTGGAGAAAGCCGTCCAGGAATGTCTACCTACACCCCAGCAAAAGACATCCTCACATCAGTGCTGGCTGCAGCAGCAGTGACACTTGCCTGGCCTGGAACTCTTTCCCAGGTAGGAGAGAACTATGGCGCAGACGTCCTGTCTCACCACCTGGTTGGTGAGACTTCAGAAGGGGAAGGAAGTGTGAAAAAGTGCCCTTTTTCCCTTCAACAAACTTTTGTCTGCCTACCTGGGCAAACACAGACTTTGCACACATGCACTTTAATGTTTATTGTTATGTAAATGTATGTGTATATTTGTATGTAGTCTGTGTAAGCTTTTGATTTTAACTGTGATTGGGTTAGTGGTACAGTCCCCCCCCCCACACACACGTCCTATGGTTCAGTCCAATCACTAATTGGTTAATGGCCTAGCCTATTTAAGGTAGGGCACTTTCACACAGGGAGACACACATAATATGAGAGACACACGGGAGACAGGGAAGCCACATGGGAAGAGCTGGAGGTCCAGGAATTAAGGGAAGTCCTAGTTATTTGAAATGTTAAAAAGTTACCTTTGCTTGCTGTGAGGCAAAGGGGAAAGTCGGACCATAGTTATGCAAAGTCGCCTTGTGTGGATCCATTGTCTAATCTGTTGCCTAGTATGGTGCCTGGTTTGGTGCCTAGTCTGTTGCCTGGTTTGGTGCCTAGTCGGTTGCCTAGAAAAGTGTTGCCTAGAGGACTTGAAGAACCCTGTTTCATGCCTGGACTCCGACCGTGATTCCCTGTTCTGCCCGTCAGTGAAATAAATATTTTTGTACGGAACTGCTGTCTCCTGCCATCTCCTTCCTCAACCTGACCAAAACCAGTGACGCACCTCCCACAACATGGGGTGACCGCCTCGGTCCCTCACAATACTGTAAGGCAATTATGTGACGTGAGATCTTCTGTCTTTTGCAAGTCCAGTTGGTAAGTAAGGGATAAAGGCCGACGAGGTGACCGGTTCGATGGAAATAATGGCTAGGTGGAGGTCTAGAACTCCAGTGACGTGCGAAGCACGGAGACGGAGTTACCTCCGCCGTGCCATTATTTCCATAAACTTGCAAACTACATTGTTGGTGCTTTGTTTTATGTGTAGGGACCCAGAGCAAGCTACTGACGAGGTTTGGTGCTGTTTTGAGCAATATCACTGATAAAAAAAAAACTTTTTGTTTGCTCACGTCCCTCAGCTAATCCACTGTTTTTGGGCTCTAGCTTATATCGGTGCTAGCTCTGTGTGCTTCATCAATGGAAAATACTGTCTCCACAGCTTATTTGATGTATTTTCATTCGGAAAAATACCCTTTGGTCAATGTTCGCCTGAGTTAAACTTTAACCACTAAGCTACTGTACAGTAGTCAAGTCTAAGCCTATTATGCTCAGAACAAGACCACTACTCCACACATTCTATGGTTGGAGGTACAGGCCTACTTTTCAAGCCCCAATATCATATTGGTCAACTTAGATAAGTTGTTGTCATTTATTGATGCTAAAATGAACCTAAATGTGTGTATTGATTCAATATATCTACGCAGCGATTTAATGCTAGCAAAAATGTATGCACATCCACAGCAGCAGCAGGTTGTGTTCCTTTCATGTTTATTGGTTTTGTTTCTGCGGCCATGTTGACCACTGTATTACACAGTGCCTATTAAAAGTGTTCACCCTTAGGATATTTTCCTGTCTATTGCTTTAATAAATGGAATCTTTGTCAATTTAATTTGCCCTTTACAAAAATCCCCTCTTTGTGTCAGAGTGAACGCAAATATATATGTATATATATATATATATATATATATATATATATATATATATATATAAAATAAGCAATTGCATAAATGTTCACCCACCTTAATCTGTATATGTTTTATTGTACTGCCGTTGATGCTTTCTTTTGTTACAGATTTTGTGGCACACTGTAAGTGACTGTGTTGATATACTTCTCTGTGTGTGTGTGTGTGTGTGTGTGTGTGTGTGTGTGTGTGAGAGAGAGAGAGAGAGAGAGAGACAGAGAGAGTGGTCTGAGTGTTCCCAGAGATTGATTGGACATACTGTGACTAACTGATTCGCAGTGGCCGGTGACGTGGACGAGTCATCGATCAGGCCGAGATGGTGCGAGCGTGCTGAAGGAGGAAGTTAATGCTAATCAGGAAGTGAGACTGTTAATTGAGTGAAACGGAGACGGGGAGGCTGTATTATTTTCACTGCACACCCAGGATTAGCCAGATAGCACCCCGAGTGCCCAGGGACTGATAAAACAGGCTAGCATCCTGAACAGACAAATGAGATAACCGCATAGGGCCAGATAGTCGATGCATGACAGAAGAGATGTCAGATGTCAGAGACGATTGATCTTATTGACGCTTTAGGATGCAGTGGATGAATGTGTCTGCTTTTCTGCACAAAAGTGTCTGGGGCATTATTAGAGGGTTTATGATGGCCCACAAGATCAGCATTTTGTATGATTTACTTTTAGAATTCTGCAATATTGTTTTGTTTCGGGTAATGAAAAATTATATTTTTTTCTCAGGCCTCAAACTTAATCTTGAAAAGTAAAGCTTGCCAATGAATGAAAAAGCTTCCTTACATCTTTACGTGATAGGATATTTGATGAAAAGAAAGTGTGGAGAGATCACTTTGCTGAAGACACATAGCCTAAATATTTGTGTTTTTCCCATCTTGTTTTGTGTATTTATTTATTTATTTATTTTTATTCCAGATTGTGACATCAATGATATCAATGCCTCTTTTCATTCGGTGCATCGCCATGAAAACGAATCGATGAGGAGCAGCATGCTGAGAGCACAGAAGGCCAAACGCTCCCTCGGTGTCTCTGCGTGATTCAGCCACACACAGGCTCGCTGAAAGAAAGACCGAGAGAGAGAGAGGGGGATAGAGAGCGAAAGAGAGGGGAGGAAGAGAGCAAGGGAATGGGAAATAAGAAAGAGAAGAGGTAGAAAAGCATCACTGCAGACTCAAAAGAGCGGATTTTGAAAACATATTCATCTCTATTGATTCCTGCAGTTGAAAGGCTCCTTGCGTGAGAACACACAAGACAAGCCTGGGCTCTTCTTTTGAGAGATGCCAATCATGCCAGCGCTAAGATCCGTGAAAAAGCATGACGCACACCTACTCTTTCCTCCCTCTCAAATCATGTCAAATCAAATCAAATCACACAGTGCTTTACTGGCATGAACGAGGGAAGTCATTGTTGCCAAAGCTACAAATATATGAGGTGAATAATCAAATTTAGATTAATACTGGTTAAGAGATAAAATGAAATAATGAAGAGAGTAATATAAATGGTCTTATTGATTAAATGATGATAAATGGTATTAAAAGGACAGTAATAGCCTCAGTAATTGTCAGATATCTATCTGTAATCTTACTCAAAGGACGTGGAGCATCTCTCTCTCTCTCTCTCTCTCTCTCTCTCTCTCTCTCTCTCTCTCTCTCTCTCTCTCTCGTTCCTTTAGCTGTGGCCACCTCGTGTCCAGAGTAGGGCATCTGCACAGCACAGCCCTGATCAATAAGCCACATGCAGCTTGAAAGCTTGTCCCCCCCGTGTGGGCGAGGTGAAGGCACTCTCCTCTCTCTTGTGGCTCCACCGCTGATATGGCCCCACCTCACACAACAGAAGAGGGCCGCGGCCACGACCGTGATGAGCGGACACTCGGATGAGACGACGGCAGAAGCTGAGAATGATTCACTGCGTCCAGTGTCCCAAACGGGCAACAGATGGATTAGGAATGCCACAATCACAAGACCAAGAGTCTCTACACTGATTCACACATGCGGTAGCTTCCTATGACCCCGAGCTGCAAATGAACTCAGCCCATGTTACAGTAAAACAAGACTCTTGTTATGTTACAGACCTAATATAAAAGAACATTACTGAACAGATTTAGTGTTGAATGGGTCAAAGGTTAATTGTACTGATGAAAAAGTGCTAAAAGTACAATTTCTTAGACCAATGTCTTATTTTTACAGATGGAAAAGTGTAGGCTGCTGTAACCTTAAAATGCTGAAATAATAATATGGTGTTGTGTTGTAACCTTAACATGTCTAATAATAATGTGTGATATTACGCATTAAACACATGATACCAAATGTTGTTCTTTTGCTTACGGAAAAGTATGGGCATGCCCCAGCCTTTTAATAATAGCACACAAATGCAGACGTATGTGTTGTGGTCATGGTTCTAGTTCTATTATTCAGGGTGCCTGTTTTATGTTGCACGTTTTTGACACTGAAAGGCCACCGTAGGTGTGTGGCACTTTTTTTGTGATAAGAAATAAGACATAGACAAGTGAGTTGATGCATTTCTGAGTTGAGACGAGTCGTTCTTTTAGCAACATACCAGCATGAGCAGTTCTGTCCACTACTGCAGTAGTGCTTGGCCAGTGCAGG
>NC_085004.1:9603563-9656063 GCF_963854185.1 Sardina pilchardus
GAGCACAAACACCTACACATCCACAATAATCACTGTTGGGAGGCAGGAACCAGGCATAAGTATAACATTCAACACACACACACACACACACACACACACACCACAAACACACACACATACACACACACACACACACACACACACACACACACACACACACACAAACACACACACACAAGCATAGCATTCAACAAACACACACACACAAGCATAGCATTCAACTCACACACAAAAGTAAACAGATGATGTTTTATTAGGCTCCACAAAAATTCACCTGAGGAAGGTCCATGACCGAAACATTGTGAATTCTAAATAAATGTATGCATGCATAATGGACAGTGTACGGGATTCTCTTTCACAAGTTAACCTATTCCGACGCACCTGTCCCTACAAAAGAGGTGTGCAAAAGCGTTTTGTAAACCAAATTAGGTCCCACAAAAACAAAAGTGTGTCACGATGGAGCGTTATTTGCACCTTGGTTTTCCCCTAACGGTTGCATCAGATGAAAATGCCCAGTAGCAGCGGCCCAATCAATCCGGACTCAATTTAGCGTCCATCTCCGCACACTGCCAAAGCCCTGTCTCCAGAGATGCAGGAGCCGCGTACTGAGCTGAAGAGTGACAGCAGGTTGAAGCACCTCTCTGCCACCTCTCTGGGGGAGGGGGAGGCTTTTGGAGAAGTTAGAGAATCCCTGCGCTGGTTCATAAATGTTCCAAGGTCTAGCGCCGCTGCCAGACTCCATGGTGAGATGTGAACAGAAGAGAGGCGAGCAGAAGGGGAGAGCGAGAGAGCGCTCGGCTAATT
Source organism: Sardina pilchardus (assembly GCF_963854185.1). Taxonomy (NCBI): domain Eukaryota; kingdom Metazoa; phylum Chordata; class Actinopteri; order Clupeiformes; family Clupeidae; genus Sardina; species Sardina pilchardus. Next base: position 9,604,368 of record NC_085004.1, read on the forward strand.
TCAGCCCTCGCTCAGGCAGCATGAATCACGCCGGCCCCCTGAGTTCAGCCAGAGAGACTCTCTTCCTTTCCTGTCCACGTCAGTGGAGGCTGATGGACAGGCAGGGATTCACTACCCCCACTCTTGCACAGGACAATGTTATCTCACAGCACCATGAAGATGATGAATAGCCAGATTTAAAATCTCATTATCTCACCATGGGAAGACATCTCACAATGCATGACTCTCAATTACCTTTCCCTGGCTAATGCTAACAGCTAATGCTAACAGCCAGGGCAGATCAATGGGCCACGCGTCATGTTAGCGTTTAGGCATATACAGTATGCCGGCTCCTGGTGCATTGGTAACACACAGCCATTGCAAGAAGAGGCTAGTGTGTGTGTGTGTGTGTGTGTGTGTGTGTGTGTGTGTGTGTGTGTGTGTGTGCGTGCGTGTGTGTGTGCGTGTACATGTGTGTCTGTGTGTGTGTGTTTGTATGTGTGTGTGTGTGTGTGTGTGTGTGTCTGTGTGTGCGTGCGTTTGTGCGTTTGTGTGTGTGCGTGTACATGTGTGTATGTGTGTGTGTGTGTGTGTGTGTGTGTGTGTGTGTGTGTGTGGTGACGCGTGCGCCACAGCTTACCCCGGTAATGTTGCGTGAGGCGGCCTGGGCGCGGGGCTCTGCGGAGAGGCTGAGGCGTCTCGTGTCCACGTGGGCCGTGTCTGTGTGTGTGCGTGTGTGTGTGTGTGTGCGTGCATGCGTGTGTGTGTGTGTGTGTGTGTGTGTGCGCGTGTGTACGTGCGTGCGTGCATGTGTGTGTGTGCGGGGGGCGGGGCTCTGTGGGGAGGCGTCTGGTGTCCCCGTGGGCCTGTGTCTGTGGGAGCGGAGACACTGAGAGCAGCACTGCCCTTTCTGCTGACATTTACTCAGACGACGTGGGAGAGGGGAGCCCTATATGCAGGGAAATGAGCTGAGCACCACACACACGCAGGTGAGAGCCTACACACACCGCAGCTGCCTTCTTCACCCTCTTACACGTGTGTGTGTGTGTGTGTGTGTGTCACAGAGAGAGAGATACAGGGAGAATATGGCAGAGAATAGTAAAATCCAATGAATAAAGATATTTTCCATCTCCGTGTTTTTTTCTATCTATTCTTAAGATGTTAATGAAATACATGTACTCATACAGGCACACACGCTTTGATATCGCAAGGATTCGTGTGATGTCTATGACGAGAAAGAGAAAAACGGAGAGAGGGAAAGAGGGGGAGAGAGGAGATAAAGAGAGAAAGGGAGAGGGAGAGAGAGAGAGAGAGAGAGAGAGAGAGAGGGAGAGAGAGAGAAAGAGAGAGAGGGGCACAGAGGGAAGGTGGAGGGGAATTGTGTACATTTGACTGCCGAGGAGAGCAACAGCCTGCAAAAGGTCGGAAGAGGATGATGAAATGATGACAAAGTGCACTTCCTGAAGATCAAAAAGAGGCGAAGTTAGAGGAGAGCAGTTGCAGAGGAGCACACAGGAAGCAGATGAAAGTAACAAGCGCCGGAGAATAGCTGCTTAGAAAAGGCACACGCCGTAAACTCAAACACAACACAAACAAACAAACAAGCAAACAAGCAACTCTGCTCTCATCTGGGCATTATCCAGCCTTGTACCCTGTCCGCAGTACCGTTGTTCCTTAAGTGCCAAACATTTTCCCGGGCGCTCGGCTCCGGCCCGTTCGGAACACCTGCAAATGAATCCAGCGCATTGATTTTCCTCCATCGATTTAGCCGTGGGACGAGATCATGGCTGCCTGCCATTTGTATCCGTCCAGAGCAGCCTCTTGCCCACTCACAAATGCACTGGCATCGCACTTCCATTCACACAGTTTATGTAAGGCTGGCCTCTCCCTACAGGCCAGGCAACGCCGCAGTAATTATTCTGATGGGGGCACAAGGCAGGTTTGTTAGCTCGCTCTGAGCCAGCCGGGGATAAGGAAGGAGAACTTTCTGCAGCCAAACACAGTTCAGCTCAAAATGGAGCCAAGTGGAGTTGAGTTGGTGGAATAATGCTTTGGTGAGAGAAATAGATACTATGCAAGACTGACTTGAGGTTAAATGTGTGTTTTTGTGTGTGTCTCTCTCTCTCTCTCTCTCTCTCTCTCTCTCTCTCTCTATCTCTCTGTGTGTGTGTGTGTGTGTGTGTGTGTGTGTGTGTAGGTATATAATTAATTTCATCAAGAAGAAATATTAACAGAGCAGTCTTTAAAAAAACACGTTGGAAGTGTATGAAATATAATTAACATTAATAAAAGCATATAGGTCTTATTTGCATACTCTATCTTGAACTGCTTGAACTGAGATGTGAGGGAACCTGTGTGATCAGCTACAGTATGACTACGATATGTTGTGTTTTGATACAGCATTTTATAGTTTTTAAAGAAGTGCATTCACTTCCTATTGGTTCGTAGCAGGCTGATTGCATGAATGGGAGGCATTGGCGAAGAAATTGAATCGACAGCGATTGGCTAGGAATGATCAGTTGATGTAGCGAGAAACTTACTAGTACTTCTCCTGAGCTGTGATTGGTTAGTGATTTATGAATGAACAGTGACTACGAGTCTTTCTGTAGAACTTCGCTAAAGCTACCAATTCTATAGGTGTCATACTGTACGTTAACGCCAGCAGTGCAGTTTTAGTTCTTTAGTTCTTTAGCGGACTACCAGTAGTGATGTTTTAGTTCTTTAGTGGCCTACCAGTAGTGCTGTTTTAGTTCTTTAGTGGCCTACCCACAGTGCTGTTTTAGTCTTTCAGTTCTTTAACTTGTTAAGCAAGAGAGTTTTGAAGATACACGTAGCATGTGGGAGTGCTCCCTAAGGAGAAGGATGAGCTTTTGATAAACAGCCGACAGATTTCATTTAATCAATGTTTCAACTTCAGCACGATGTGTCAACGTGTACCGAAAGGTGTGTTTGTGTTTGTGTGAGTGTGTGTGTGATGAAGTTTTAAAAAGCACAATAAAAAAAAACAGTGAGAGAAAGAAAGCCACTTTTTTTTTTCTAAAGCTGTTGCTTGTCATAGACAGAGGGAGGCTGGTGTCAAGTAAAGCGTGGCAGGCTGTGTGAGTGCAGGGCAGATAAGGCTGGAGGGTGGGCTGGATGGAGGGGCCATATCGGCGCGGGGCAGGCTGCCTGTGGAGCTGCGTGGCTGGGGCACCGGGGCGTGGGCACCCTGGCTGGCGTCTGGAGCTCCGCGGGTGCCACGACCCAGTGCATCAGACGCAGGCAGGAGGGATATCTACAGCCGCACAGAGACAGGGTCGATACGGGTCAGCACTGATCGAGCAGTTTAACTGTGTGTGTTTGTGTATGTGTGTGTGTGTGTGTGTGTATGTGTTTGTGTGTGTGTATCCATTTGTTTGTATTTGTGTGGATGTGTGTCTGTGTGTGTATCCATTTCTTTGTATTTGTTTGTATGTGTGTGTGTGTGTGTGTGTGTGTGTGGGGGGGGGTGGGTGTGTGTGTGTGGGTGTGGGTGGTTGGGGGGTCTTACTTGTGGGTGTGTGTGAGTGTTTTACACATCCCCAGGCTGGCAAACTCAGCTGAACTCTTTCACTAGTGCCGTAGCATAGCAGCACCAGCGTTAGGGCACTCTGGACGCCTTGGCTTGACCAAGCCTCCTGCTGTCCTGTCCTGGCCCATTTGGCGTAGCGGTGACTTGACAGCACGACTCCCTGAAACACCACCAGCCCTGGCAGACTGGCGCAGAGCTGGGGAGGAGGCGCAGAGCTGGGGAGGAGGCGCGGGCGGGGGGTAGAGAGGCCCCTGGCTGGGGCTCAAAACGGGGGCACACTCCCCCATGGCAATATCCGGCTTCATGTGACTGCTCTGATCCATCACATGGCATGCAAATAAGCACTTAATCTACGTAAATAATATAACAGCCTGCGTTTTAGGCCTGGCGGGGGCCCTCGGGGGGGGTGGGCCGGCCCACTAAATGTCACTTGGTGGCGGAGGAGGAGCGCTGATGACACATCCACCCCCCCGTCCCCACGGACACCAGGGGCCTCTGAAGCAGGGTGGAGTGGGGTGGGGTGGGGGGTGGTGGGTGGGGTTCGCGTGTTCCGTTTGGGCATAATGAGGGCACAAATCCTTACAACCACAAATAGATCTTCCCTGCGACACACACAGAAACATAAACATACACACACACACACACTCATACATATATTAACTGAAATATGGAAATACTCGTCACCACAGATCCACTTAACAAACACACACAGAGGGACGTCATTACTCATGTACACAAACATGCATTCAGCTGTGAATATAGAGCAACACACGGCTAATGCATGCATACTGTATAGGCACACCTACTCAAATAAGGCAGTATATGCCTTTATGCATTATAATATTGTACTGATTGGATCCCAAACGGCCACAGTGATGGAGAGGAACGACCACAAAAGGATAGAGACAGCACATCACGAGGGTGGAGGAGTGTGTGGAGGTGTTTGTGGAAGTGTGTGTGGAGATGTGGAGGTGTGTGTGTGGGACGTCAGGTTCTTCTGTTGAGCCTTCTGGAGGTGTGGTGGGCCTTCAATGGCATATCCATGAGAGAAGGAGCCTGCTTGATAACCCCACTGGAATGCTCTTGGAGGCTTTTCTGTTGGTCATGTTCTTTACCCACAAAGGTGGATTTGTCAGTGATTTTGTTTTTGACAGTAAATAGGCTCGGTTGTCGTTTGACCGCTGTGTGAAATCTAATTCCTAATTCCTAATTCCTAATTTAACCTTTTCCTGTGGATATATGAAATTACACACCATGTATCAAAAGTATCATCACATAAGCGCAGGAATGCCATACCTTACTATACATTAGTACAAGCAATGTAACCAAACGGAAAAATAGTCAAATTCAATAACTACATATACAAACAGACTTATTACACAAACTCCTGTCTCCAAACCCCATAAGTAACCATTACAGGGTACTTCTAACATGATTTTCTGTAATTTGACATCACTTTCAAGCGTAAAGACTTCACTAATAAACATGACCAGCGTACAGCTCTGGTCTCCGTGTGTGTGGAGTCTTTCATGGCCACAGCTGATAAAGTCCTGATACTCACGCTGCAGTGGTTTTGAAGTCTGTCAAGAGAGACGTTTCATCACGTATTCTTCAAGGCTTGTCAGTCTTGTGTTTTATGATTTTCCTCGTGTTTAAAATGTGGGCTTAGTGTGTAGCGTAGTGGTTTTGCAACTTTGATTAGTTCCCTCCTTCCCACGGTGTCTCTGCTGAAAAAAAAAAGGAACCTCTTGAAAATTACTTCAAATTTAAAGACACACTTTCAAGTGATGTGGTGCTGACCAGGCAATTACTCTGGGCCAATGAGAAGCGCTCCCCAATCACTTGACACGGACCCATCGGCCTCGAGTTGACAGGGCATTAATTCTCCGACTCAAGAGACAAATAAGTGGCTCTTGGCACAGCGCAGCACGACTCTACTCTGCTCTCCCCGTCCCCAAGAGAGACGCCGGCCGCGCCCCCCCAGCCGGTGCCAGATCCGGTCCCTGTCCGGTCCAGAGCCGGGCGGCTATCGGAGCCGTCGCTAAGAGCAGCGGGGTGCCTCTCACAGATCTTCAAACCCAGAGCCTCAAACACCTTTTGAATATTTCACCACCTTTGCATTTTCAAAGCCCCACGCTACATACAATCAGGTGCGCGCAGGGCCAACAGCAGAGGAAGAGTTCGCTCTCGTTGTCCGTTTCTCTCCTCCGTTTGTAATCCTCCTCTCCTCTCCTCCTCCGTATGGGTTTTGGGTAATTACATGCTGTGTTTCCGCCATGGCGGAACTGGTTCTCCTGAGGTGGTCTCTTTGAAATGGTGCGGTCTCCAACACACACACACACACACACACACACACACACACACACACACACATAGCCCTTCCAGCATGAGGGTCCATGTATTGCTACTGTAGCGATGGAGGGAGGGGGTGGGGGGGTGGAGGAGAGTGGAGGTCTTCAACTGGTCCATGTTTGATGTGGCACATGAAAGTCAACTCCTCTCATGTGTTCATGTGCACCAGCTTGCAAAAAAGGAATTGAAGAAAGAAAGAAAGAAAGAAAGAAAGAAAGAAACATAGAAAGAAAGGAAGAAAGAAAGAAAGTAAGAGTACATATGACGAAAGAAAGGAGAGAAAAGGAAAGTGGAATCTCATATCCAGGATTATTGCACTCAGCTTGCAGGGGCCCTATTATGAGTTCAGAGAAGGGGCCATTACTGCGACTGAGCATTAGCCTGCCAGCCATTAGATTATGGGACCGTATTAAAACCAGTCTACATGATGATTGTGCAGCCATCATCTCATTTTGGGGGGATAATGAAACCCAATCGATCCAAGTTCGCTTCAAAATTGTCTGTCAAAAAGGCACGGGCTTTCATAAAAAGCAATAATATTGTTATTCGCTTTCAAAGGAATGTACGGAAGAGAGAGCAGGGGCTCAGAGGGTGATATAGGGCTCCCAAAAAAGACTTTCCACTACTGTATATATGTCCATCTCTCTCTCTCTCTCTGAGAGTGTGTGTGTTCTTGTCCCAGCACATGATATCAAGGCCTCTATTTAAAAGCTGTGCTTCTGAATAGCAGGTGAGGACATCCTGATAGCTTTTAGGCTGATGAGGCCGGAGCATGGAGAGGCCAGCATATTAATATGAATAAACATGGATGGCCAGTCTCCATGGCTCTTTGTCCTTCCCTTCCTTTGTGAACTGGCCAGAGTCCTGCATTCTGCTGCTGCATAAGATTAGCACAATCCCAGGTTTATGCGCATTGCAAGAGGTCATTAATATACATGATCAGATGGCGTCTCTCTGTGCGATCCAGCTCCACATTTGAATGAAATGGCATCTGCTTCTGTTGTGAGGGAATGTGTGTGTCTTTCTGTGTGTGTGTGTGTGTGTGTGTACTCTCTCTCTCTCTCTCTCTCTGTCTGTGTGTGTGTGTGTGTGTGTGTGTGTGTGTGTGTGTGTGTGTGTGTGTGTGTGTGTGTGTGTGTGTGTGTGTGTGTGTGTGTGTGTGTGTGTGTGTGTGTGTGTGTGTTGGTCTGCCTCGCTTGGACTCAGCTCGCCTGGTCCAGCCTGTGGTTAACAGCAGGATCCAGCAAAGATGACAGTGTTTGTATTCACATCCATATGTTTCGGGGCAGTGATGACCATATTGTATTTGGATTCGGACAAATGATTAAAATATAAAAAGACAGGCTCTCTCTGTGTGTGTGTGTGTGTGTGTGTGTGTGTGAGGACAAAGAAAGACAGAGTGAATATGGTGTGTGGTGTGAGTGTGGTTGACTGATGCAATGCTGCCACTGAAACATCATTACGTTGTCAGATCTTGGCTTGATGCTTTGATGTGTAGCGGCGATAGCCGTCGGATCAGGTGCGTTTTATCGCGAGCGCTATAAAGGTGTTTCTACCTGAGCTTCTTCTGTCTCGTTATACGATACGATTCCATCAGGACCACAGTTCCTCCAGTAATCTGCGTGTTAATGTTGTTAACATTGGCTAGGGAAATGGGAAATAAATGAATGAGGAGCCATGATTGATTTTACCCATCATGCCTTGGGGCCAGGGTGATCCGAGCACAGTGAAGCTGTCACGGGAGAATGTCATATCCACAACACAAACGGGGAAATCAATGCCATTGATCCGGACAGGAGAGGCTGATTCACTTGTCGGTCATTTTGATTGATGTACCTGCCTGTCCAGTCACGTCTGTGATTATGGAGCTAACCACAGTAGCCTGACTCCCCTGCTAGTTTCACTGATGGTAGCAATTACATAAAGTGATTTTGAAGTATATGTGAAGTCGCTTTTGAAGATTATTACTGTAATTCTTACAAAGAGATTCATGTCATCTTGTCTTGTACTGTCACTTCGGAAGTGTAGCCATTCTAAAAAAAGAACGGAATTTTTTTTTAGTTTGCAATATGTAGAAGTAATATTTTGTGAATGTGAATGCAAGCTTTGAAATGTGATTTTAACAACAAAAAAACGGTATAATTCACAGTTACACACACATTCAGTATATGTCACAGTTACACATACATTCAGTATATGTCAGAACCTTTACCGTCATCTCAAATTGGCCTCAATTCCACTCCCTCTATTTCTCTCAATCTCTCTCTCTCTCTCTCTCTCTCTCTCTCTCTCGCTCTCTCTCTCTCTCGCTCTCTCTCTCGCTCTCTCTTTCTCACTCTCTCTCAGCGTCTCTGGGCTCCAAGCCTGTGGTGGTCCTGTGGCCCATGTGGACGTGCTGTGGGCAGTGAGTTGATTTGGCGCGGAGGTGGCGACCCTGCTCTGGTGCGTGGCGTGGGCACGCCTGGCGTGGCGAGAGGCCGGGCCTGTAACAAGCTCCTCCAGCTGGACAGCAGGCTGGATGCCACCCTGAGGCCCCGACCTTGCCACCGACGCCGATCGATAGTCTGTGTGTGTGTGTGTGTGTGTGTGTGTGTGTGTGTGTTGTTTAAAGGATGCTGCTGGTTCTCTGTGTGTCGCACCAATTGTCCTGCTAGGAAGGGAAATAAATAACCTGCTTTTTTCCTCTCTCTCCCTTTCCTGTCAGACCTTTGATATGTGTGTGATGACATATGTGGTGCCTTCCTGTCTGTGTGTGTCTGTGTGTGTGTTTGTGTGTGTGTGTGTGTGTGTGTGTGTGTGTGTGTGTGCCTTGTGTTGATAAGGTAGATGAAGTGATGAAGAAAAGAAGGAGAGATATGGAGCGATAGATGGAGAGAAAGAGAAAGATATTTACTGCTGCTGAATGACAGAGTGACAGAGGAAGAAATGACATCGGCTCCCTATAAGTCATTTATTGGATTTAAATGGATAAATAAAAGATTGGCCCCTGGGAGAGACCTTTGTGACTATTGGGCTGTGATGATGCTGAGCCAAAGGTTACTTCTGCGCAGGACCTCTCTTTCATGCCTGACATTCTAAACAATCGATTTAGCCGACCCGGGCAAAGAGATAATATCTGGTATTTGGCACAGTTGAAATGAATACACCACACACCCCACGCACCCCTGTCCAGTCCTGCCGGGCTCTGGCTCTCACAAATCCATTCTGCTGTTTGATTGAGACACACCGTGCTAAAGCCCGCAACGGAGTGATTACAGACCCGGGGTTGGGTTCAGTGCGAGCAGGTCTGTACCAGGAAATGGACAAGTGGAGGAGGGCCAGGGAACAGCGGCCCTATTATCAGACGGACACGCGCAGACTGGACGCCCGCTGGACACGCCTGAAGCACCAACGCAAACGGACGTCTCCTTCTGCTCGACAGAGGTCTGACAGGGATCATGTGGGAACCAAGCCTTTCTGATCTCAAAATAAAATGTTTTATTGGGTTGATGTCCTTTTATTATTGCTCATTTTGTCATTGTATTGTTATGTTTTATGTATTATTTAATCATTAGGGCAATGAAGTGCCATGTGCTATTTTTTTCTTGAATTTATTTTCAGATATAAAAGTCAAAGGCACAAAAGCAAACAGGTGAATGGACATCTCCTTTTGAGGAGTGACAGCCTTTTGTATGTCAAAATGAAATGTAATATTTGGTTGATAGTATTCATATTGCAAATTCATCATTCTATTATTAATATTCTTCTACTTATTGCTCTTGTTCTTCCTAATATTGTTATTCTTATCTATTTATGTATTTAATCATAGGGCAATGAGGTGGCATGTGCCATTTTCTCTCAAATTAATGTTCAGCTGTCATATACAAACAGAGAAAAGTGAAAGTGGTCTGTGATCGTGCAAGTGAGGGGAGAGAGACGCATATTAACTCATTTATGTTAAACAAAGATTTGATTGACATACAAAGGCATAGATTTACTTAGGATTACATGTAATAACATCCACGGCACAAACCTACCGGTTGGAAGGGGAGAAAGGTTAGTCGGCACCTGTTGGGAATAATGAATTTCTAATAGAAAGCAAATGGACGCTGTTTGACGGCAGAAGAATAGGTTAGGGAATGGATTTCATCTGGCAGGCAGGATAATAGCAGGCTAGTCCTCCACTTCAAGGTACAGGATCACTTAGAGACTATTCTGCCATTATGACACACACACACACACACACACACACACACACGCATATACACTCACATGGAAATCTTAAAATTAATTGTGCTATTTTATTAAATGGATAACATTAATTCTTACCACAAAATAACACATACTGATGAGAAAGTCTGAAACATACTTACCAGTATTGATACATATCCATACAAATAGATATACATAAACACACACACACACACACACACACACACACACACACACACACACACACACACCATACCCTTACTCTGGTAAATACTATAACTATTGTCACTACACAGTTATTACACATTTATAACACATGATGATGATGAAGCCTATTAAGTATTGCAAACATCATAAAAAAATCGCTCTATTTCGAGACTGAAAATTGATTATGTCCAGTGCAATTACGTGAGTAATTATTGATCCCAATAACTTAGGCAAACATAATGATTATCGCAGGGATTCGCTTAGGAACGGTAATTGGGTAGGTGTGCAGGCTTTGATAATATGGGACATTAATCTGTAACGAATGAGTCCACACATTGAGCTCGGCCCATTAATGGAGAATGACTAATTGCCGAGGTTCCTTCCCTGCGTTGGGAGGTGCTTCCGTGAGCCAATTGAACTTTATTTTTGAAATGAATGGCCCTCTGTGTCTGCCTAGCTGGTCCAATTATGTGATAATTAGCTGGCACTGGCGAGAGTTTATCTAACGCATGTAATTGTTACCCTCCTTATAGTGAGGTACCTGGTCACCACAATGCTTCAACACAACACTTCACATACAGTATGTATTTAACAACACAACACATCACTTGTTGTATATTACACACCAAAGGAGCTCAATGTAGAGATGTTTATGTTCACTAAACGTGTCCCCTACGGTCACAATATCATGGAAAATGCTGTGGTCTGGGAGAATGGTGCTTGGAATCAAAGCACACTAAGTGTGTGTGTTTGAGAAACAGAGAGAGAGAGTGTGTGTGTGTGTGTGTGTGTGTGTGTGTGTGTGTGTGTGTGTGTGTGTGTGTGTCTGTGTGTGTGTGTGTGTGTGCATGCAAGATGCATAGCTTGTTTCTTACGCAAGGAACTTTTTTGTTTGTGCTAATTCATTTTTCATGTCCACATGAATGTTTGATGTGGCTGTTTTGAACTTAGATGAATGTGAGGAGTGATTATGTCTAAAAGGTCACAGATGGCTCAACGTGAAGTAAAACAAAAGAAAAAAAAGAAAGAAAGAGAAAAAATAGAAAGACAAAATGTACATTTTTCTTTTTCTGTCATGTGTTTTCTCTCCTTCCTCTTGCTCACAGAGACCTGTTTCAGGTACGTACTTTTGTACGACACGAAAAATGGTAATGAAGAAACACACATATTCACATGTACCATACTCCTGTTAAAAGTCTCCATATTTGATAACAATGCTTTCGTAGTCATACAATGCATGTGTACAAGGCGATGTTTTTAGCCCTCTCCAAGCCTTTTATCTCTTTTAAATGGATATTTTGGCATTGGTTATGCCTAAGTGTGTCATATTAAAACTGATGGGAAGATATAAATAGAGACACAGAGAGAGGGAGAAATAAGAGAAATAGACTGAAAGAGCAGAGGAGAGAGAGAGGGAGAGAAAGAGAGAGAGAGAGAGAGGGAACGGTAGGGAGGGATGGTATGGGGCTCTAAGGGGAACGGCACATTAGGCTGTGTCAGTGTCTGTTAGGCTTGGAGGGCACTGTGACAATCCCTGCTTACATGTGGAAAATTCCATTACCCGCTTTTACTAATGATAGCAGACCCTCTTCAAGTGCATTTCAGTGTCAGTGTGTGTTTGTTTGTGTGTGTGTGTGTGTGTGTGTGTGTGTGTGTGTGTGTGTGTGTGTATGTGCATGCGTGCAGAGATGCAAAGTCTCTCTCTATCTCTCTCTCTCTCTCTCTCTTCATCTTCATGTCATTTGCTTGCAAAAAAATAATTCAAGGCAGAAAGTATGTTGAAGTACACACACACACACACACACACACACACACATACTGTATATATATACAATTATAAATATACACATGCATCTTGCCTTTTTTACCGAAACAATTGATTGAAGCAACCAGGCGACTTAATTTAAACTGAAAGCTCAGCTCTACTTGCTTATTATTCCCTTTGAAGTAGTGTGTGTGTGTGTGTGTGTGTGTGTCCCACTAGCGCTGCCACCACTACCTGCAGCCATGTGTTGCCGCCATGTCTCCCTCAGCTTTTCTCCCGCTCTTTGTCTCGCACTTCTCCCCACTTTCATTATGTTGACAATTTATTTTAGTTCCTGTCAGAGAGAGAGAAATGATCCAAATCAAAAAGGGGAAAGTGTTGCTGTTTGATCTGTTTTTTTTAACCCGCTTCCGTAGTGCTGTTACATCCCCCTGTGCTGCTGCGTCTATTTTTTTTTTCTTTTTTCTTTTTTTTTTAAAAAAAGAGAGAGAAAGGGAAAATGATTCCTCTCGCCACTTCCTTTTTTCAAAGGATCTTTCATCTGCAGATTTGACATAACATGCAAGTGATGAGGACTGGTTGGGAAAGTTAATGTAGAGACAAGGAAAATAGGAGATGAAATGTGAAACATCTCCGACTTCCGCCTGTTTGCTAGCGCTGAATGATGTGTGATGATGTATCGGCCTTTTCATGTGTCTGGAGACATTATCAGTCAGTATAAAATGGATAGTTATGATCTTGCAAAGGCAGATGCATGTTCAGGCCATGCTAATATTACCTTACAATGGCACACCTGCAGCAGGTTTGCTATTAGCATCAGTCTGTATCCTACAGACTGTAAAAACAACCAGTTTGTACGTGCTCTCTTGGGCATTTCCCATGCATTGACCAGGTAGAGCCTTTTCAGTTATGTAGATATCATACTGGCGAGCAACAAGCGCTGAAAACAATGGCTAACGTGTGTATGTTTGTAGCTATACACAAAGTGACATCTGTTCCGTCGTGTGACTCAACTTTCGTATAGCAAAACTGGCGATGCCCTGGCAAGATCCTTGATTAGTTTACTAAGTTTCATTGCTGGAGTATAATATTCTTGACATGACATACAAAGTATGAATTAGCAGGCTAGTTCCTGTGCAGATCCTACTAGCACCCATACATTTCTGAACAAAACATAGGATACAAAGAAACAGGAAAAAAATGTGTTATAGAATTAAACAATATAGTTTTAGGATAATAATTATCAATGTCCTGTATACACTTATCGGAACTGGTTACGCTGTGCAGCAACCCTTTCACTCCTCCTTGCGCCCCATGGAAAGTATTTTTTCAATAGCATAATCATACTCATTTATCAAACTAGTCGCCTATTCAGTGTCACTATGACATTTAGCATGCTGACTTGGTCTTTATATCACTAACAAACAGACAGATCAAGAGAGAAACACTGAAACCAAACCAATCAATCAAATTAACATGGAGACAAACACAATTCAATTCAACGTTATTTCTATGGCGCTAGAACAATTCAAATAGTCTCATGGCACTTTACAAAGATTCTGAGAGAACAACAAATACATTTCACAGTCTTGGCCAACAGTAGACTGGCAGTGTTGTGTGGGTATGAGGGCATCCATACCATCGCCTCCACGTCTGTTTTTTAATTACCAGCGCATGATGCAGTCGACTGGCCTGATAGAGGCCCTGTCTAGTGGCGCGCTAATGAAATTATGATTAATCTGCACTTTGATTTGCGTTTTCTTCAGTGGGGAGGGGCGGCTGATGTTTCGGAGCGCCAGTTCTAATCATTGGCGGCGAAACGAAGGTAAGTGAAGGAGAGGCTCCCGTATGGTAGTGTATATTTACACGCCACACTGATAGGATGCTAATTAGTGTTACGGCTGAAAGATCAATGGCTGTCGTTGACTCGGCCATCTCCCTCTCTCTCTCTCTCTTTTTCAACCCCCGACCTACCTCTCTCCATCTCTCTCTCTCTCCCTCTCTCCTCATCCCGACCCCCACCTCTCCCTCTTGCTCTCATATTGAGAGGAAGTTTCTCTGACTGTTTGGGTAATGAACATGTCGCGGGCGTTCTAGAAGCCTGCTCTGTATGATCAATGGAATGGCGGATAGAACTTAATGACATTCCGGCTCCAGCAATCTCACCATTTGATCAACAGGGAGGAGGGAAAAAAAGCTGTTTCCCTGTGGAATGAGACGAATGAAGAGGCGAGAAGTGTCCCTAGTTGTTTGGAGCTTTTCCAGTTGGCTTATTTTGCCATTTGCAGATGCACAGAGACAATTATTCACTGTGGGGCTTGAAACTCACTTTCACAAAACTCATAAATCAAGGTGTCTCCCACTGTTTCCTTTTGTCCATTTATCTATCAACGCGTCAACCATTTTACGTAATTGAAGCTTTCCAACAATTCTTCTATCCATCCATTCATCCATCCATCCAACAATCCAAATGTCTGTCCATCCCTCTTTCCATTTATTAGTCAGTCTATCCTTTTATCTTTCCTTTTCTTTCCCTCCATTCATCCATCCATCTACCCAGTTAGTGATAGTCAGTTTATGCAGGGAGAACACCTGGTTCCTTTTCATATCTCTACCACATATACCAAGGGGCCAGCTCTTCAGAACCAAGACATCAAACTGGCCTTTGGTTCAGGCCTTTGGTTCTCTCTTGTCTCCTCCTACTATGTGTGTGACTCCCTAGTGTGTGTGTGTGTGTGTGTGTGTACTGAGGGAATCAAAGATGTGTGGATGAATAAATAATATAGACTGATTGAAATAGTTTTCTTTTGAGCAGCCCTTGTGAAATGTATCGTTGTAGTTTGTAGTAATGAATCAAAAAGTGTGTTGCCCTTGCTTCTGAAAGATTTGATCTTTTCAACCCAATCAGAAATAACCATGTGATAAATGTCATTTTATTACTGGCGCCACAGAATGAGAGCTACAAAAATCATTTGGGATTTAAAAAAAAAGAAAAGTATTTCACAACATTCACTCAAAACTTTTCAATTGCCACTCACACCATATGAAAGTTAGTTATTGATTGAGCTAATGTTCTTGATTATACCCCTTTCTGTTCGCTCAGCTTTTGTGAAACTCCACTGGGAAATTTATGGCTTTAACTCATATAATCACAGAATCAACACACAGCTGGTTCAAAACACTCTGCCCTGCCGCCACATACATCAATAAGAGGTGCCACCGCTCAGGGGTGCGTTTCTAGAAAAGTTAGCAACAGCGTTGTTTAACCACCGTGGTGCGACGCAACTTGCTATCAAACAACGACAGTGTTACACCTGTTTCCAGAAAGCATCGTACCTGTGTCGCAATTCGCTACCTCCGTTGTTCGAACACCGTTGTTCCAACAACGTTGTTGAGGACCCAGCGGCACATTTCATTGGTGGAAAAGGTGTCAACGTATAATACCCCACCCACTAGAAATGCTCCGTCACTGGATGCCTATCACTTGTCTTTTATAGATTCTCCTTTCCTTCCTCGATCCTCGTCCTCACTGAATGATAGGGCGGCAACAATGGGATAGAGGACCGAGGATCGAGGAGGGATGTTGAGAGGCACCCACTATGTGTCGACGAGTCTAATTTAAACCCAAAGTGATTCATGCTGGCATTTTCATTGCTATCAGAAAAAAACGTAAACCTATGCAAGCACATGAAACAGTTTGCTTAAGCTGACCAATATATGTACTTATTTGTGTGAAATATCTAAAAAATATCTGTACAAAATATATATGGCCTAGACTAATTACAAATTATCACAATACTAAATCGGTGTCTGGTGGTTCAGCTGTTGCATGTCAGTACATTGCGCGCGCGGCACAAGTTCGCATCTTACCTCTGTCACTTTTGAGTAAGAGCAGGCATACCACACACACACAACAATAGGTTAGACCCTAAATATATTTAATTGCTTTACATCGAGTGGCCAGGAACACGACATCAGTTTAATAGTTCCACGACATTAGCCTAGCCTACTTATTAGGGTTATTTCCACGTTTCACTAGTCAGAAACAAAAGCATGTGTGATGCATACGGGAAAAGAACCTACGATGTTGTGATGATAAGCCACCTGCCTTAACCACTACACTAATGAACAGTGTGCTTGACTCTAGGGTTTGTCAATATCATAACAGTAGCCTGCCAAAACGCAAACCAACACGCAAATGAACGCAAGGTAACACACGTAGCAAGAATGAGCCCAACGGTATTTTACTTTATATTAGCCTACAGTATAGCGCAATCATTGAGTCACGAGAAAACAACAACTTAGTGATTTTTGGTTGGGCGCTTGTGATTTTTGGTCAGGCGATCTTGCACTGACGACATCACCAACTGGAACTCCCAAGGTACGACACAGGTGCGACTGCCCAGGGGCAGTAGTTCAAACGACCAAACTTTGCGTCCTTGTTTGCGATAGAGAGTTTGAACTACCTTTTCTAGAAACACCAAATTCAAGAACGACGGAGCGAACTCCCAAGATTGCGACGCAAGTTAGCAAACGACGCTTTCTAGAAACGCACCCCTGGAGAGCAAATCTGAATAATATGGCTCAGTGTTTGCTTGTTTCACTGACCACTGGGTTCTAGGTCACTTCAAACAGATCCGCTCCATTATAGAGAAATCAGGCTGGATTGATTCTGGTTGTCAGATTCTGACACTTCTTAGAAGTTCTAGAGGCTTCCTGAACCCGGCAGCCATTGAATAGAGGAGAGAGGAGGCACCATGCAGAAGAGGAGGAATAAACTGATTTGATAAGGATGTGTGAGGAAGATGGTCTGTTAAGAGTGAGAGAGTGAGGAAGTGCAGCAGAAGCCCTAGCCCAGAAGCTTTTAGTGTGTTTGGAGTGGCAGAGTTGTCAGCAACACTGAGATATGCCATGTGAATTTTAATTAGGGATCACTGCGGGGGCCAAATGTTCATTATTTCATAAGTAATTACAGTGATTTTTTTCTCCCTTTGCAACTCAAATGGACACCTCACTGTGAGTTGGCTCAGTGGATTTTTTTTAAATTTAATTGCTAAGTAGATTTGGGTGGCATAACACTGTACATATACGTGACCTTCCACGGCGAAATCAGTCACATTGTTCAAATTTTCAAAATTACAGTTATTACGTTTTCACGAAAGGGCAAAATCAACCTTCAAAACGATACCTATATCTAATGAATTGAACGTCATATTACTGAAATATTAACATTCAAAAGAGTTGAGTTCATCCTAGTCATGCCAAGAGAGAAACGGAAAAATCTGCCGCTCAACACTCTTTCGCTTTGTAAGGTCACAGCTACTTTAAGATCTATGGTCCTTACTTGTATTTACGACGCGGATAGCTTGGTGGTCGTCAATGAGTGCATTTACTGTAAATATTGGAATAGAGCGGTAAAAACGAGACGCCTCTAACTTCCTGCTGGAATGAAATTTCTCACCTCAAGAACTCACGTTTTTAGACTAGAAAAGGTACGTTTTTCAGTGAAATGTATTCACGGCCGAAACAGTGTAGACCTCCCACGGTTTTGCCGTGGAGAGTCACATATTGGAACATTAGCACGCCAAAAGAGACATGACTCTGCCCCCAAAATATAGTTTATCTAGGATTCAAATATGGAAATGAAGATTGTTTATCATAAATGGAAATCCACAACTGCTATTGTCTGTGAATGGACCCTGACAATGAAGTTGATGATGATGGAAGTCAACAAGCTGAGGGTGAACCGATTTTCACCTTTAACCCCAAATACAGGCGTTATCCTGACACTTCTTGGGCTTACCTTAGGCAACCCATGGCTTCGATCCGTGACTGGAGATTCAAAGAGAAAACTCATTCTTAAGTGCTTTACAGAATAATCCCTTTAGTAAAGGTCTCTGATTTTTCTCCCCTCTCCCAAAGTGATTTCTCTCTCTCTCTCTCTCTCTCTCTCTCTCTCTCTCTCTCTCTCTCTCTCTCTCTCTCTCTCTCTCTCTCTCTCTCTCTCTCTCTCTCTCTCTCTCTCTCTCTCTCTCTCTCTATCTGTCTCTCATGCTGATGGATGGCGGGAGTGGAGGAGGTATGCAGAGAAGATGGCGCTTGGAGCAACAGGGGTGTACCCCTGCCACAAACTCCCATGAATCCCCTGCGTTGACCTTTCCCGCAGAAGCAAACAGTGACGGCTGAACGCGACTGGATGTTTTAGTGATTGATGCGGGTCCAGTGTATAATTCTGTGCCCTTTATGACGACTTGGGAGGGGTTGTTTGGAGAGCTAGCGTGCAAGTGCTGTGAAATCCACTGTTTTCCTCCTCAAAGTCAGAACGGGCCAAACAAGACAGCACAAAGAAAACAGACTCTGCTGACACTGACTTGAATCTGACCCCACTCTGGCCTGGACTGGATTGGGTGCTTCTGGTACTGGTATACTGGACTGGATTGGGCTCTAATCTGGTTCTGATCTGATTTGGATGTGGCTCTGATCTGGTGTGAAACTGATTTGCATGTGTCTCTAATCTGGTGGTCTGATCTTGGTACTCAGCTGCTGTGAAGAATTGTAAATTGAGGATTAGTGTAGTTCAATCACAAACCAGAGGTGGACGACTCCAGCTTCAGGAAGGAAAAGTCTTATGTATTGCTTATGCCTGTGCACCTGCTATCACTGGAGATCTCTTAACATCCTGTACGGGGCCACAATATATATATTTTTCAAATCAAGTTATCGGGTAGTTAACCTACCTGGCTAAAGAGTGGTGATTAGGATCAGTTGCTTTACTAAATGGATGGAGCAAATCATTATAAATAATAAACTTTTACTTTCTGAACCTGTAATGTCCACCTCTGTCATAAATATTCAGTTAAAACATGATAGAATCTTGTTCCTGAGTGTTCCTGAGGTATTAAATGATGGAGGGTACAGAGAAAGAAGTCCCACCGCAATAGAAAAACATATTGCTTTGATTTATGATAATGGCTGAATTGTTCCGAGGACACATTCAAATGATGTTGACAAGTATTGTGTTATGTTCAAAATGAATGAAAAAAAAGTTTGCTGTCCTGTTCTAAGGACAATGCTAGTGGCTTTGATCATTCTGCTGGCAAACTGTAACAAACAATACAAACTCATGCTGTTTTAGCACCACTGCTGGTCTGAATGTGTGATGATCCCTGCCCTAATGGGAGTGATGTCCCCTGGCATTGTCCAGTCCCACCCTGACACTGCTGCTAAAACTAATAGGAGGCTAATGTAGTCTTTCTGTTGCTTTGGTAGTTTTGTCAGTCGTGCTAATGAGTGTTGATGGGGATGAGGATGAGGATGATGATGATGATGGGGAGGAGAATGAGGAAGATTTTGTTTTGATTCATAAAGAGAGAGCCGGTTGATTAACGACGTGAGTAAAACAAAAGAGCTCCTCATCTGAAGCAAAGCAATTCTACAAAGAATTACGGAATTTATACCGAATTAAAATTTTTACATATGCAGTCTCTTGAACTAAATTGAGGATTAAAGAGACTTCATTAAAACGCTGTGAGACCCTAGCGGTCTGCTTTGACAGAAGCAGAGCAACTTAATAAGCGCACACCTACAGTACAAACAAACAAACGAAAACAAACAAACAAATAAGTCAGCGTCACACCTCTCGCAGTGCAAGTTGTTTACATATCTTGATGTTCACAGCTTTGCTGATGTGTGTAACTTGATAGGTCTACCTCCAGACGTCAACACAGTCACGCATGGGGAAGCCCAGTCTCAGGCGTCACAAGCCCAACGTCCCCCTGACAGGATGGAGATCTGTGGACACTTAGTGAGAGGGTGGAGGATTTGCCTGTCACTGGGACGGCTAGTACACACACACACACACACACACACACACACACACACACAAACAGTGACTGTAGAAGAGGACAAGATGGCTCAGGTTATTAGATTGGACAGATCAGTCAGCCTTGGGATAAGAGGGGAAACAAATGTCATTGAGAGGATGTCTGGCAGGTGTGTGTGTGTGTGTGTGTGTGTGTGTGTGTGTGTGTGTGTGTGTGTGTGTGTGTGTGTGTGTGTGTGTGTGTGTGTGTGTGTGTGTGTGTGTGTGAGTGTGTTTGTGTGTGTGGGTGTGTGTGTCTGTGTGTGTGTGTGTGTATATGTGTGTCTGTGTGAATGCGCGTGTGTCTGTGAGTATGTGCGTGTGTGTGTGTAAGTGTATGTGTGTGTGTGTGTGTGTGTGTGTATATGTGTGTGTGTGTGTGTGTGTGTGTGTGTGTGTGTGTGTGTGTGTGTTTGTGTACGTGCGAGTAAGGACGGCGAGTTTCATCTCACATCCTTTCGCTTTAAACAGAAGGCAGCAGGAGTGGGACCAGTCCCAGTTTGGAGTTTAAGAGCCGTTAAAAACCCCCAAACACACAAGTCTGTTCAGCTGAGGAGATAGACACAACAATATTGCTAAAACGGCTCGCTCACACAGACCCTCAGAATGTATTGTTGAACACTCAGTGATTAACCCTTATGTTGTCCTCAAATCTTACCGACGCTCGTTTTCCATGGGGTCAATTTAACCCCAGCTAAATAAACTCTCAAAAAATGATTAAAATTATTATTTTTGTGGTAGGTACTTAACAAGAGTGTAATAACCACCATCAAAAGCCCTTCAAAACAATCTCACCCCCCATACCCCTTTATGAACCCTGGAACCCTGGCTGGCAATATTGCCCATCCAGTGTCAACAGCCCAAAGGCTGACTTGGACTTTTTCAGACCTGCCAAAATAACTCATTATGTAATATGTACTTTTATATGTAATAATAAATAACTACATGTTCTCATACTATTACAATAATAATATCCATAATATGTCAAATATTAATTTACCTCATGTTTCCTAAAAATGGGGTCAATTTGACCCCTAGAACACCAACGTAACAATTTTTTGGAAACATATTTTTGTGCAAATTTTGTTTTACTCTGTTGTAACCTTCAAATGAGGAAAAGTCATGAAATTTGAAGCAAAACAAAAAAAGTTAACCATATATTTTATGATGCTAAACATTGGTTGTCAAATAGAACCCAAGGACAACATGAGGATTAATGGTGTTTTTTCACCTCAATTCTGTGCATGTTTTTGTTTGTGTGATTCTTTTTTGTAACTGCTTGATATGCTTGGCTTGTCTTGGGCATCACAACAGAGAGTGGGCCTGCTCCCAGAACAGCAGCTTTGAGTAAACGTTGTGATTGACTAAAAGGGTCAGGTAACAAGCGGAACGCTCCCCAGACAGGTGTAGCGTCTGATTTGTGATTATGGAGAATAAAAGTCTCTCAGAAGCCCTCACGCTGAGAGGCTAAGACCATAATCTACTCCTGCTCAGTTGGGTGGGGATCAAGGCTGTCGTTAAGGAAGAGGGCTATCAGGTGTTCTGGCCATCACTGTCCAGTGTGTGTGTGTGTGTGTGTGTGTGTGTGTGTGTGTGTGTGTGTGTGTGGAGGGATGGTATGGGGGGGATCGGACAGGTGGAAAAGCTGGACGAGTCAGGGGACAGGTAAGAGGAAGCAGACCAGCATGGACACACACACACACACACACACACACACACACACACACACACACACACACACACACACACACACACACACACACACCACACCAGACACATGAGTGATCAAAGAGCAGCCAGACAGGCTGGCCAGAGAAGAGGAGATTAAACACAGAGGCCTGGACCAAGAAACACACACACACTCTCCAGCCAGAGGGCCATGGACACACACACAGACACACACACACACACACACACACACACACACACACACACACACACACACCCTATGGCCAGACGATCATGGTCTGAGACAGAATGAGAGAGACAGAGAGAGAGAGAAAGAGAGATGGAGTGAGGCAGAGCAAGAGAGGAATGGGAAGGTATGTTGGAAAGGGGGGAATAAAGAGGGAGGGAGAGAGAGAGATGGTGTTGCAGATGGAGAGAGAGAGAGAGAGATGGCGCTGCAGATGGAGAGAGAGAGAGAGAGAGAAGGAGAGAGATGGTGTTGCAGATGGAGAGAGGTGATGGTCAGCAGATGTAAGGTGTCACTCTTGTGTGGCCATGCTGACCGTTTGAAGTCACGCCAGAGGTGGACATCAAGCCATGGCTCAAGCCCGCCAACCCATCTATCTATGACCATCACAGCGTGTGTCTGTGTGTGTGTGTGTGTGTGTGTGTGTGTGTGTGTGTGTGTGTGGATGTTTCATCGTGTGAACATGTGAGAGAGCGAGAAATTGAGTGAGTCCCATATGTGTGTGTACTGTTCATATGAGTGGGATGTGCCAATGTGTGTGTGTGTCGGGGAGGGGGGGGGGTCCATTTGTGTGTGTCTACATTTGTGTGTTTATGCATGTGCATGTATGTGTTTTTGTCAATGTGTGTGCTTGGGTGTGTGTTTGTGTGTATGAGAGAGATATTGTGTCTGTGTGTTTGTATGTATGTGTGTAGGGTTGGGCATCGATAACCGGTTCCGTCTTGGAACCGGGTTTAACTTATCAATTCCATCGACATCGTACGTCTTTTTTGTTATCGATTCCCTTAACGATTCCCTCAGCCTGCATGACGTCGGACCTTTTCCGGTTTTCCTGAAATTTTGTGTTACTACACGCCCTCTGCGACGACTCATACTACAAGTCAAATCGTGTAAGGGTAGTAATACCAGCAATATGTTAAAACATTTGTCCGTGAAGCATGGGATTAAGCTCCAAGAGTGTCATGTGTTTGACAGACTACGGAGGGGTGCTAACGTTGCCCGGTCCAGGGCTCCAGAGTGCATATGCGCCCAAAATTTTTAAGAGTGTGCCTGAAAATAATTCTAGGTGCACCTGACGCTGCTCGGGTGAAAGCATACGTTTCCTTCACGAGTTTTAATTGTAGACTATGCGTGCAACTTTGCCAAACTGTATAGTAACCCCCTTGGCCCGCTCTCTCTCCCTCTCCCTCTCTCGTGCGCGACACCCGCCCCTCGACATGCACAATCGTGAAAGCAATGACGCATAGAAGACAACTAGCGACATTATAATTAATTTCGGTTAGCATCATAGCGTAGGCTACTGCACAAATTTGATTCAAACTCTTGCATTCAAGTTGACTGATCATCTCAATGTTTTCCAACTCTAAGACTCAAAAGGGCCTGTCCCAAGGAGACAAGTATTAGCCTACCTTGCAACTTAAACACACGTGGGGAAACTGAACAGTCCAACCAGTAGAGTATAAGCTAGCCAACTATGCTACTTTGTTTACAATTTGAGGCTTCAAGCCGACAGCTGAATTAAAGAGGCAGAGTTATAATATGAATAGTCATGAATGTCATGAATATCAGAAATGTCAGCAGTAGGCTATAGATTAGAATATATAAAGAATTATATTATATATATACACTGTAGGCTATACATCTTTATAATTCTTTATAAAGAATATGTATATTCCTTATTGTGTTTTAAATAAAGACAAGCTTTTTCTACGCCTTATTGTTAAAAAATCATTCACATTATATGAAAGGAGAGCGATAAAAGGTGACCTTTTGGCGTAAAGGCGATGCAATGAAAAATGTGGGTGCACCTACATTTTTTGGGAATCGATAAGAGAATTGATAAGGAATTGGATTGATAGGCAGAATCGATAATGCCATCGGTATTGATAAAAACGTATCAATACCCATCCCTATATGTGTGTGTGTGTGTGTGTGTGTGTGTGTATGTGTATGTGTATGTGTATGTGTATGTGTATGTGTGTGTGTGTGTGTGTGTGTGTGTGTATGCCTTAGAGGGAGAGTTTGTCTGTGTGTGTGTGTGTGTGTGTGTGTGTGTGTAGGTGTGTGTGTGTGTGTGTGTGTGTCCATGTGTGTCTCCATGTGTGTATGTGTGTGTGTAAGTCCATGTGTGTGTACGGGAGTGTGCATCCGTGTGTGTGTGTGTGTGTGTGTGTGTGTCCATGCGCACTAATCTTTAGGATGTTAGTGCACTGGTGCAGTGGTGGGGAAAAGTGCTGTCTGCTGCCTCCCTGCTAACTGATCTCTGGGAGGATAAACCAGCTTGAAAGGCAGGGAGGAGAGAGAGAGAGATGGAGAGAGAGAGAGATAGAGAGAGAGAGAGAGATAAAGAGAAAGAGAGAGAGATGAAGAGATGGGTGGAGCGAGCAGGGAGCAGAGGGAGTTGAGCTCCATTAATGTGGGTCTCTGCGTGCGTGCGTGCGTGCGTGCGTGCGTGCGAGTGTGTGTGTGTGTGTGTGTGTGTGTGTGTGCGTGTGAGTGTGAGTGTGAGTGTGAGTGTGAGTGTGTGTGTGTGTTCCATTAATGTGGGTCTGGGTCTGGGTGTGTGCTCACAGTAAAGTGATTAGTGCTGATGGCCTCCTCTATGGGAAGCTATGGGAAGCCGTACGGTGCAATAACATTGGAATAATGGAACTACACACTGAATGTACTTACACACACTGAAACATTGACACATTACACTGAAACAATGACACATTATACACTGTGTACTTTTACCACACTGAAAATGTTTGAACACAATGAAACTGAGAAACCAACACACTGAATTTTGCGCCATACACACTGAATCTGTTTGCACACGCACTGAAAAACTGCTTGCACTACACACTGAAACCTTGACACATACACTGTGCCCTTTTACCACACTGAAAATGCTAAAACACACTGAAACTGAAACGCCAACACACTGAATCTGTTTGCACCGCACTGAAATCACTCGCCCAACACACTGGGTTTACTTGCACACACACTGAAACTGCTTGCACTACACACTGAATCATTGACACATAATACACTGTGCACTTTTACCACACTGAAAAAAGCTAAAACACACCGGAACTGAAACGCCAACAACCGGAAGGTTCCGTCATACACACTGAATCTGCTGGCACCACACTGAAATCACTCGCTCGACACACTGGGTTTACTTGCACACGCGCTGAAACTGCTCCCAATACACACTGAAACCTTTACCACACTGAAAATGCTTGAACCTGCTGAAACGGCAACACACTGAATTTTTCGCCATACACACCGAAATTGCTTGCACCACACTGAAACACCCAACACACTGGTCACATCAGAGAGTGTGAGCTTACTGGTGGGGTGGGGGGACAAAGTTCTGGAATGATTATGAAATGCACAAATAAAGCAAAAGGTGATACAGCTACCATCAAACTAAATACACGTAACCCAGCAATGAACGCAGCCGGGAGCAACGCTAAATATTTTAGCCTATATGCAGGCTGGCCTATTTTAAATGAAACTTCTTTCGTTCGTTTACTGATAATCAATGCACAGCACAGCTGGATGTCATCTCCTTCCCCGACTGCTCTTCCCCAGGGTAGGCTTACAGCAACTCAGGCCAGGTAACCCAACTTAGCCTACAATCTAAGCATGAAACAAAAAGAAACAAAACCCAACAAATACCGTTTAGGCTTCATAAGTGATTCGCTAGGGATTCGAGAGTAATTCAAACTAACGGAGTAAACAACTAGCCTAGCCGCCCATTCAAATACAATGTAAGTTAGCCAGTTAGCTCGCTAGCTAACGGGAGCTAGCATAAGGGAAAATAGCTAACTAGCAGAGTCACACAGTTGAAACACCACAAACACACAACAAATTAATCGAAAATAATGACTCACCTGAAAAACAACAGAGCACACAGCTGGATGACGAGAGGCTCTCCTTCCCAGTGTGTGGGTAAATGTTTCAGTGTGTTTTAGCATTTTCGGTGTGGTAAAAGTGCACAGTGTGTAACAATGTTTCAGTGTGTAGTGCAAGCAGTTTCAGTGTGTGCGCAGGTAAACCCAGTGTGTTGGGCGAGTGATTTCAGTGTGGTGCCAGCAGATTCAGTGTGTATGAGGAACCTTCCGGTTGTTGGCGTTTCAATTCCGGTGTGTTATAGCTTTTTTCAGTGTGGTAAAAGTGCACAGTGTATTATGTGTCAATGGTTCAGTGTGTAGTGCAAGCAGTTTCAGTGTGTGTGCAAGTAAACCCAGTGTAGGGCGAGTGATTTCAGTGTGGTGCCAGCAGATTCAGTGTGTTGCCGTTTCAGTTTCAGTGTGTTTTAGCATTTTCAGTGTGGTAAAAGGGCACAGTGTATGTGTCAATGTTTCAGTGTGTAGTGCAAGCAGTTTTTCAGTGCGTCCCAGAGGAAAGAAATTCTTAGAATGAGATCTCTTTTGTTTCTCATTTGTTTCTCCTAGACAATAATGAGATCACAGTGATACAAAAATGAGATTATTGCCTTTGTCTCACGCTTCTCAGGTTTGTCTCGGGAGCCAAAGAGTTATGTTATCTCAGTGTAGACTCCCTTTGATTTATAAATGAGATCTCAATTAGGTCTCAAATAATGCTCAGTTTTGTCCATGTTGTATGTCTCATATTTTACTCAGGCTGAGTCACCAGAGAGCTCTCCTTGTAAACTCAAGAAATTCTCATTTAAGTCTCTTTGGTAAACCTCGTGTTAGGCTCAGTGTAGACTCCCTTTAATCTACTAATGAGATCTCAGCTATGTTTAAAATAATGCTCAGTTTTGTCTCATTTATATGTCTCATTCTTTACTCAGGCTGAGGCGCCAGAGAGGTCTCTTTGTAAACTCAGGCAATTCTCATCTATATTTGGTAAATCTCAGATTTGGCTCAATCAGTTCCATAAAAGATTCCTCAACACATTTCTTACCAAAAGATTTTTTTACCAGTGTTATTATACACTCTGTACATGTGTGTGTAGCTGTGCTGTGTGTGTCTATCCACGTGTGTCTGTTTGTGTGTAACTGTGCTGTGTGTGTCTGTCGACATAAGTATGTGTGTGTTTGTGTGCACTTTTTAAACATGTATTATTAGACTACACCGTCCTAGATAGGCTAAATTAGCCAGAATAGATTGTCATGTTAATTAAAGGAGAAATTATCAATAACTGAAATCAAACTAAAAAATAAAATTGTTAGATTAATCTTTTTTTTTTTTTTTTTTTTAAATCATTGTTTTGTCCAGCCCTCTCATGCTCATCCAAACCTATTTGTTTCAAATTAGAAATGAGTCTCTATAAACACAATACCCAAATACAGACAGGCACACAACTGCAAGCCACACACACACACAGCACAGCTCAGGGCCAGAGTGGGACACTTAATTTTACTGTGAAATGTCAAGTTTTAGCGGCCCTTGAGGGGCGTGGGTCATTCAAGTACACTACATCACATGCCTACTACTATAAGAGAGATGGGATAGGAGTTTATATAGGAATGGCCTCCCCTGAGCTAATAAAAGATTTTTGACAACTTTGGCAGACTATAGGCTATACATTGGGTGGAATGGTAATATTTCATTCATACATTTCAGGAGAAAAAGTATGACTTCAACACACCAATTCCAATTCCAAGGCCATTTTATTTCTGCACATAGCATAGGCCTATACAGTACCCGAGTAAGGCACAATAGCTGCTAGGCTACCACTGTAAATGTGCACTTTCTGTCCTGTGTCTGCGGGATTTGAACGCTCCTCTCGTTTCTCTTAACAGGGCTATTTGCTCACTGAAACTGAGTGCTAGATATTCCATATGAGGAGGACCCAATACAATGATTTAATGATATTTTATCTTCAAGGGCTTTTGAGATTTGGGGTTATTATCTTACAGTCAAATTGATTATTATTAGCCTACACATCTCCCTTGCACACATTCATGGTCATGGTTGTGACACTGGAGAAGGGGCCGCTCATTCACTTCCGTAAATGATTGCAAAAATAGACTTAGTTGCGACTTCCGAAACATTTTTGTGAGTGCTACTTTGTTCATATTTGGGAAACTGCGAGTAAGGGGCCGAGACCGCACAGCCCAGGCTGCAGAGGTGCTGCGAGGGCGCAGCAAATGAACTTCAGAAACAATATATTTAAGCTCACATATTCATACCGGCCCAAAACGTTAACGGCCCACCGGGAATCCTCCCAAATCTCCTGATTAGCCGGGCCTGGCACAGCTGCAATACACACACACACACACACACACACACACATGCAAATAGAGACACAAACACATACAGTGCCTATAGAAAGTCATCATACCCTTTTGAAATACTCACTTTGTCTTAAAGCCTGAAATCAAAACCGATTTTTAAAAAATCTTTTCCCACTGATTCCACTGAAATTTAAAGGGTTTTGATTTCAGGCTGTAAGCCAAGAAAAGCAACTATTTCAAAATGGTATGATTACTTTCTATAGGCACTGTACATGTAGACAGACATGCACAGCACAGCTACACCCAAACACCAAAGACAAAGACACACACACTCATACGCACATCCACACACACACACACACACAAACACACACACACAAGCAGACACAGACATTTATACAATAGACATAGAAAGGCACACAGCTACACACCACACACAAACACATGTAGACACACACACACACACACACACACACACACACACACACACACACATATACACATACAGAGCAGAGACATAGACTCACATAAATTCAATACCCAAACAAATACGGAAGGAGGTTCTTTGATTTGTCTACAATGTCAGGTGTTGTATTTGCTGCACACGACGAACAGTGTAATTAGACTACTACACATGTAGGCCAATGTATGATTTTGGTGCTTTTGAGTTATTAAATAATATAAGAGTGTCACACAATGGTTATAGCAAGGACCTAATGGAAGGTTAGCATGGAAGGTTTTGAATATCCAAACCACACACCTGCAAATATCATGTTTTCTTGTTTGGCTACGTTCCGCAAAACTAAGTTTATTAATGAATTAGATCTACATGTCTCTTTATTAAAAGTACGTTGGAGGTAGTCTTTTTCTAGTTTAACATGTTTGATATTATCGGAAGTCTTTTTAGTCGTGGCTCATGCAAATAGTGACATGAACATTAAAAATCAATAGTGACCTCTCTCCAACACCAAACAGGAAGGGGCAAAATAGGCGACAGCTGTAGCCTATATGATTATTTGTTATTTCATTTCTTATAAACTATTAGTCGGCTATTCTTGTGACAGAACAGCCCTATAACTATTAGGGATGTCACACATGAAACAGTGCTGCAGAAACGCGATAGTTTGATATGAGTAGGGTATCGCATGAGTTCCTAGTGATGAAGTGCGCGATGGAAATAATTTGAATGAATCTAGGCCTAGCAGTCTAGTAAATGTGACCCAGTCTTTGCAAAATCCTAATCTGAGACTGGCCTAGTCTTTCAAAAATCTTTTCCAGATCTTTGCTAAGTCTGTCAATGTAAGGTAGGCTTAAGTTGACACTTGTCAGTGTCCATTCTTTTGTTGGTCCAGAGTTTATTTTTACCGCATGAACGGTGTTTATAATCTCGTTCAGAGAGGGTGAAACCGAAGCCAGTCAGGCTCTTGGTTCAGTCCTTCGGGTACCCATCTGACGTCATTACGTCGGCAGACGTCTCTACCTGGAAGTCCGAAGTTGCCCGAGAACAATGGCTGCCTGACGACGGCTGTTCGACTGTTTGAAAGCCAAGGTAAGATAATAAATGTAAGATGTAGTTTGTCTAAATAGCTGCCCAGCATTTTTAACTTTTTAAGAAACATTCCCGTCGTCCATGTTTAAACTTAACGTTCGTGCTGAGGATGTACTAGGTTGGGGAATACCCACAGTATCGTTAGCTATCGTGCTAACGTTAGAACTAGCAGCTAGTTTAATGATAGCTAACGTTAACGTTAGGTTAGCGCACTAGCAACTTTTAGCACACGATATCAAAGCTGACCAAACTCTTTTTCTGTTAAATAGTGGGATTTAATTCGTGAATACAAGTGTTGGTCATGTTTTACTTTTCTGTAAGAGACGTGTAGGTCGACGAAGCTTGCCTGCTGTGTAGTGTAACTGTAACGTTAGTGGTTAGCTCACCGTCAATCTGTTTAGAAGGCAACAAACTTTTCTGTTGAAAGTTAGCATTCGCCCCCACCATCTAACTGCTAGTGCTACCTTTATTTGAATTTCGTGGGGAATATAATAGGCCAGTCAATCTAGCTCAATAAAGGGCCAAAAATGAAACTAATTGCAAAAGTAATAGTAATGTTTCATACTTTTTATTGATCCTTATACCCTCCTGCATCACATAAAAAAATCTACCCATTTATATTATGGAATATAGCTACGTTTCTTCAAGGTCAAAGGTAGCAATTTCCAATGCATTTTGCCATTGGGATTTAATGGGTAAAATTTTAAACTATAGATATCAACTTGAAACTTTCTCAGTTGTTTACTCACATTAAGGCAAAGATTTTTTGTATTGCAAGTTTTCTGAAATGTGATGTTTAGATATGCAAATGAGACCAGTTTTACTTAAATATGCAATAATTTGCATATATTTCTAGAAAACTAAATCTGAACAATAGCTACAGTCAGCTTCAAAATAATTGCTGCATTTTGCTTATATGTTGGGTACCAAAAGCCTATGCAAAGGCAATATTAGATAACACTTCATATCACCTCAAAAATGAGGAAATCAAGTCAAGTCAAAATCAATGCGTTTCAATGGAAGTACAGTAAAGAACAAATGATTGTCAATGATATGGTATGATGGAAGTATCTCAATGCATGCCAAGTCACATAAGGAAGATATTGACCTTTAGACAACATATCAAGTGACTTGGGATGCATTGAGATACTTCCATCATACCATATCATTGACAATCATTTGTTCTATAATGTACTTCCATTGAAACGCATTGATTTTGACTTGACTTGACATCCTCATTTCTGAGGTGATATGAAGTGATATCCAATATTCCCATTGTATTTTGGCTTTTGGTATCCAATATATAAGCAAAATGCAGCAATTATTTTGACGCTGACTGTACCTATTGTTCAGATTTAGTGTTCTAGAAATATATGCAAATTATTGCATATTTAAGTAAAACTGGTCTCATTTGCATATCTAAGCATCACATTTCAGAAAACTTGCAATACAAAAATCGTTGCCATAATGTGAGTAAACAACTGTGAAAGTTTCAAGTTGATATCTTTAGTTTAACATTTTACCCATTTCACCTGTAGTAAATCCCAATGGCAAAATGCATTGGAAATTGCTGCCTTTAACCTTGAAAAAAAACTATGTTCCACTAAATATAAATAGGTAGATTTTTAATATGTTAATTAGATATACCTAGGGATCACAAAAAACTTGGAATGATTACTATTGCAATTAGTTATGGGTCAAACGCTAGATTGACTGGCCTATAACCGCTGGTCAGATTTTAGCTTGCCGTTTGGCGTTTTCTTTAATGTGTCAACGTCCTTATTTTTTTTTTCCATAAAGGTTATCAAGGAAACAAGTGGTGTACTGGATGAAGTTTGATGGACTCTTCTGATCAGGTAAGGAAAGGTCCTAAATTAATGAATATCCACAATTACATTTTGATATATTTTCCTTTTTTTCAAGTCAATGAATCAACAATTCCAAGAGGTGAAACAATGCATTTTCGACATCAACCAGTAAATTCAGACGTGTATATTAGAACATTTTTCACGATTAAATGATCTATAAAACATTTGGCCACTGTATTATTATTTCAGATGATCATGTTTTGACTTAACTCTTGTTTTGTCTGTGTCATGGTGATTGTAGGTGCTGCAGGTCTTCCAGCTACTGTTTGGAGAAGATATTTCCTCTCAATTTATGGAAGTAGGGAATTTTTCTGAAGGCAGAAATCAAGGATTCAAGAACCCAAGTTGGACTCTTGATTCCACTGAGACCACTGTGTGCATTTTGAAATGTTCCAAATGTGTGTCACGTCCATACGGAAGAAGTTCCAAGCCCACAAGTGAGTTCACTCACCAGATAGACACACATACGCATATAACACTAATATGTGTGCATGTATTTGTGTCTGTAACGGTTAGTTTATCCCCTCCTTTCATGTGTCTGTTATGACTTTGTAGTGGGCTCTATGAACTGTCCAGGGCAAAGTCGGTCTACCCTGATGACACTCCCTGTTCCTTGATGGTAACCATGGCTGCTACCCTCAACGTGGTGGGTGTGGACTATAGGGTATGTTATTGAGCATGCTCTAATTTGTTTGTCATAAGTGCTATGCAATACATTAATCCAGAAAGTAATCATGATTATTGCAGTTACTTAAAAGTAGTCTTGAATTTGCGATTAGCCATGTTTTACCAATTCAGTTTGTTGTACAGCATGCATCATTTTGTTTATTATTATTTTTATTACAGAGCCCTCAGAAATAAACTGATATCAATAATTAATATGGATGGTGATTGTGGCAAGGGTGCCTCCATAAGGTAATTATCGTTTATATTTGTACATCTGATAGACTTACCTTGCTTATTTTTTTTAATTCTATGATTTTACAGATTAATCAACAATAACTAATTGTAAGGCAATCTTTTTTTATTATTATTATTTTTTTTTAAAGGTGCCATCCAGAAGCCCCAGCCTGGAGCCAGTGGCTGCTATTGCAAGACTCATGGGGGATGATCTGCAGGCAAAGCTACGATTAGGTATGATAACACACAGACATACTACTGCGCAGAAGTGTAGGGTCACTTTCAAATGGCCTCTCTATTAAACTAAATAAATAAATACCGAACATATCTAAGTGCACTCCCAAACTTTCTAATACAAGTATATGTTGTTCACATCTGCATTACTTATAACTATTGTGCCTGACTGCTTGTGTGGGTTTGCTTTCATGTGTCACACACAAGCAGAGTAGTTTGCATTGATTATATTCATGGACAGGGTCAATTGTAATGTATGCTTCCTTTCTCTTTCACAGACACTTGACATTTACTGCGAAAGGTACCATCAGAGCACCTCTCCCTACCCTGCAGGATATCTATACCAGAAAAGTACAACAACGGCCCAAAACTATTTCCAAAAGACATTTCACACCCTGACCATGGACTGTTTAAACCACTTAGGTCAAGCAGACGTCTCTGTTCCCACATGGCTAAAACAGAAAGGAAACAAGGAGTCTTTTCTCAATATGCTGCTCCATCGCTCCACCCCTGAAACATCAGTTTCGATCTTGAACACATGAGGATGTTGCCTGCAGACAGTCAATATAGACAGGTGTGTTGTTTTGATTTGATGTTTAGATTGCCATGCATACCAGGGCTCAACATTAGCTTTAAAAAGTGGTTGCCAACTGGGCAACCAGTCATGAGATTTTGGTTGCCAAATACAAAAAAATGGTTGCCCCATTATGAAAGGCCTGTTATTTTTCTCTGCGCACTAAAACTTTGTACTAAGACTTTAATGTCTTGGATGCACACTACAGTATGTTTAATGTGGTGTGTAGGGCTAATTGAGTGCACATTGGTTGTGTGTACAGTAGGTGTAATTGAGTGCCTGTCACTTTAAGAAATACGTGGGGAGAGTATAGCTAACACACTCACAGTCTAGTTGCGCATAACGCATATGGATGCAATCAGAGGTGCAATTCATTGTTTTCTATATCATTAGATTAAATTAATTTTCGAAAATATAACAAGTCGAAGACAATCTTTTTGGGATCATAGAAGAGATAAGTGTCTTCTAATGTTCATTAATGATTTTAGTGACCACTACGAATGACATGACCAGATAGCGGCATGGCACGAGCTCTCTCCAGATGTAAAAGTTCGCCAAGGTTGCGTAGCTTTCTAAATGAACCCAAAATTGCCTAAATCCCATAGCCTAGACAGGTTAGCAACACAAATTTGATAGATGCAAGAGAGCATATCAACTTGATACCTATTATTATGTGTTACAATAGCATCACTTAAACTAGCAGCCATGTTTCGCTGTTTATGGCACTGCTGCGCATACGTGTGTGTGAGGGGGGAAAAGACGCACAGCCACAGGCTAGCTTCTAGAGGAGGGGGTGCCTTGCGCACACGCATGTTAGGCTACTTCAGAAGAACACGGTCATTCTTAAAAGTATCGTTAAGTTGGCTAGCCTAACATTAGCCATTGTGACATTTTTAGTTTGTAGTATCGGTGAACCGTGCAACACTAATCTTTATGCCTACTTGAAAAAAGTTTAATCTGTTTACTATTAGCTGCGTTGATTTACCGGGCCATCAGAAAATTAAGTTTACGTTGCCCACCACATGTGGGAAATGCTGAAATGTATAGCCTACTGATAATTATACCAAACAATTAAAATAATAATCAAACCACAGGAAAATGGGGCAATGTTGTGGTTGCCACAGGGGCAACCAGGAGTGAGGAATTGGTTGCCACTTGTCATAATTTGGTTGCCCGGGGCTACTGGGCTACCGTTAATGTCGAGCCCTGATGCATACAGTATCTTTACAATAATGATGGAACAAATTCTCATTTGGTTTTACCTACATTGGGATTAAAGGAACACTTAACCGTTTTTTTCATATTAAACTACATTATTCCCTTAACTAAGACGAGTTGATACATACCTCTCACGTTTCAATGCGTGCACTCACTGGCTCTGGCGCGCGGCGCAACTTTGATAGCACTAAGCTAGCCCAATGCATTCATTAGGATCCAAACAGAGATGAAGTTAGAAGTGACCAAACACCTCCATGTTTTCCCTATTAAAATACAGTTACACGAGTAGTCACACAACCAAGTATGGTGAGACGAAATAAAACGTGGTGCATTTGTAAGCAGGTTAGAGGGATAACTATATTGTGTGGCGCAATAACATTGGGAGCACTTAGACTCTGCGCAGTAATATCCTCACTCCAAAGTGAAACTGAAAGTGAAGGATATTATTGCGCCACACAATATAGTTATCCCTCTTACCTGCTTACAAATGCACCACGTTTTATTTTGTCTCACCATACTTGGTCGTGTGACTACTCGTGTAACTGTATTTTGATAGGGAAAACATGGAGGTGTTTTGTTGCTTCTAACTTCATCTCTGTTTGGATCCTAATGAATGCATTGGGCTAGCTAAATGCTATCAAAGATGCGCCGCGCGCCAGAGCCAGTGAGTGCACGCATTGAAACGTGAGAGGTATGTATCAACTCATCTTAATTAAGGGAGTAATATAGTTTAATTTAAAAGAAACGGTGAAGTGTTCCTTTAAATAATTTTGATTCTAAGGGCTCTCAGGGAACAAGGAGACGATGGCCCATGGGAGCCATGCAGTTTATTTATTTCAGTTAGCCTATTGGCTGGTTTCATTCTCATTGAGCTCAATGCAATTCAAACCAGCTAATAGGCTAACTGAAATAAAACCATGCCAATCTCTTGGTATGGTGAAGGGTGTGTGTTGATGTGGGGTGATTTTAATTCCAGAGTCCAAGGGGACATAGTGTCCTGGATACATGAAATAACTGGCATTTTAAAAATAAAACAAATACAAATCTGCTAACCTCTATGGAAATTTAACACATAGGTTAACATAGGCATTCCATATATCCCCTGTATTTTAAGGAACAATTTATTTATTTATGATACATTATTAATTCACAAAGAAAATGTATGTCCTTAAAGGTTGAATATTTCCTAATTTTTTCATTTAAAGCATTAAGAGCAATTTCCAAAAGATGATTTTATATTGTCAACTTTAGCTTGTGTTCCAATACATTTGGGCTTGACTGTATGTCATTAATTATTAGTTAAATGTTTATGATTGCTTTTTGTAATGTCTGCACCTTAAAGTGTCAAAGTGTCAATGTAGTATATAGTTCATGAAATAAAAGTTTTAAATGCTACGGAATGGTCTATTTTTCTGATCCCCAAACTGATTTCTCAATTGTAACTCCTCCTTCTCAATAGTGTCTCATAGCAATGTCTCCTCATTTGCTCTATTATTTCTCCAAAGGAGAAACAAGTTATAAATGAGACTACACTCAAACATATAGGAGATCTCCACTAGGTCTCCCCTATTTCTCCAAAGGAGAAACAAGTTATAAATGAGACTACACTCAAACATATAGGAGATCTCCACTAGGTCTCCCCTATTTCTCCTGTGTCTCAAACGAATATCTCTTTTGTGGCTCCTTCTTGTCTCATTAATATATGTCTCACCTATTTCTCCTAAGGCCATTTTAGGAGAAAGAACTGAGACAAAAATGATACTTCAATGATCCTAAAATGATCCTTAAATGAGAATCTCAATTTTGGCTCCTGAGCAACAGAAGAGATACAAATGAGAAACATTTTTTTCCTCTGGGGTGTGCAAGTAAACCCAGTGTGTTGGGCGAGTGATTTCAGTGCGGTGCAAACAGATTCAGTGTGTATGGTGCAAAAATCAGTGTGTTGGTTTCTCAGTTTCAGTGTGTTCAAGCATTTTCAGTGTGGTAAAAGTACACAGTGTATAATGTGTCAATGTTTCAGTGTAATGTGTCAATGTTTCAGTGTGTGTAAGTACATTCAGTGTGTATTTCCATTATTCCAATGTTATTGCACCGTACGGCTTCCCATAGACCCCTCATGTCTCAGAGTAAGGCCTTCACCATCAGACAGTTTGGCACTGAGATGAGCTGCAGAACACTTTTACAGTTCTGTTGGCCACAGAGAGAACAGCTCCATGGAAACGGCCACAAGACATGAAGATGAGGGAATGCACAGGTGGTTCTCTCTCTCTCTCTCTCTCTCTCTCTCTCTCTCTCTCTCTCTCTCTCTCTCTCTCACACACACACACACACACACACACACACACACACACACACAGACACACATACAGACACAGACACAGACACACACACATACACACACACAAACACACAGACATACAGACACACACACACACGCACAGACACACACACACACACACACACACACACACACACAAACACACAAACACATACATACTGTACACACACACACACACACACACATACAGACAAATACAAGCAAACACACACACACACACACACACACACACACACACACACATGCTCTCCCTTTTTCTCTTTATCTCTCTACCTCTTTATATCTATTGCAGACACCATGTGTCTCTTATCTTCTTTCTGTATCTGTCTCTCTATATTCATCTCTCTCTTTCAAGCTCCCTGTCCAACTCCTCCCCCCCCCCCACACACACACACATACACAGCACATACTGTGTACACACACACACACACACACACACACACACACACACACACACACACACACACACATACACAGCACATACTGTACACACACATACTGTACACACACACACACACACACACACACACACACACACACACACACACACACACACACCTCATGGCCAGGGCCTCCCTCTGCCCTGTCTGACTGCATGTCAGTTGGTTGAAAGGTGACATCAGCTCTCAGATCAAGAGACGCCCAGCAGGTGGGTTCTTATGGAATGGTGTGTGTGTGTGTGTGTGTGTGTGTGTGTGTGTGTGTGTGTGTGTGTGTGTGTGTGTGTTTGTGTGTGTGTGTGTGTGTGTGTGTGTGTGTGTGTGTGTGTGTGTGTGTGTGTGTGTGTGTGTAGAGCTTGCTGTTGAGGTGGAGTGGATGGAGAAGGAGTGGGTTTGGCGTCTTGGAGAACTGCGCTGGCTTTGATGCTCATGCCTGCAGGGTCTGGGAGGAGTGTGTGTGTGTGTGTGTGTGTGTGTGTGTATGTGTGTGTGTGTGTGTATGTGTGTGTGTGTGTGTGGGGTGGTGGGGGCGCACGGCACGCTGCCTGCAGTGCATGCTGGGAAGAGATTTACAGGTGTGATCCCCTCAGTCAGGTGGGGCGGAGGAACAGAAAGAGATGACACGAGACAGAGGAGCAGGCAGCTCACTCACACACTCACTCACACACACACACACACACACACACACACACACACACACACACACACACACACACACACACACACACACACACACACACACACACACACCTGCAGTCCTACCAAAGGACAGTACTCCCGCGCAAAAGAGCTTTTATGCTCCCATGTTGGATTATTTACCCCACAGCTGCTGATGTGCTTTACAGATGTCTCGGTGCCGAGTGTGGGAACGTAGCATTACTGAACATGGAAACGGCTCTGAACCTGCCTGCACACGCTGTCTTGCTGTACAAAAGAGAATGGCCGGGTTTCCCAGAATCGTTAAGAAGCTCTTACTGTAAGTGCTAAGAACTTCTTAGTAGTGATCTAAGAACGTTCTAAGAACGCTTCTATGAACTTCTTAGCACTTAAGAGCTTCTTACTGTAATGAATCTGGGAAACCCGGCCAATGTTTGTAAACAGGGGTGGTTGAATGATGCCAAATAGCTGCTGGACTTTGATAGGTCAACACTCGGAGATGCTGGACTTTGATAGGTCGACACTCAGAGATGCTGGTTTGTGATAGGTGACACTCAGAGCTGCTGGACTTTGATAGGTGGACGCTCAGAGCTGCTGGACTTTGATAGGTGGACGCTCAGAGCTGCTGGACGTTGATAGGTGGATGCTCAGAGATGTGTGGAGGGCTGCAGTCTCCTTAAGTACAGTATGTACAGCGCTAGAGCAGTGGGCTTGATTCCTCATCAGTGCAGACTGCTCTCTTATTAAGCTATGAGACCAGGAGCCTGGCGGGCGATCACCTGAGAGGCTGCTGTCTGTAGAGGGTGTGTGTGTGTGTGTGTTTGTGTGTGTGTGTGTGTGTGTGTGTGTGTGTGTGTGTGTGTGTGTGTATGTGTGTGTGTGTGTGTGTGTGTGTGTGTGTGTGTGTGTGTGTGTGTGTGCTGCTGTCTGTAGAGGGTGGAGCCATAAGCACGCCATTGATCACATTACTGTGGAGCAGCTGACAGATAATCCCTCTGCAGGCCCCTCTTCTACACACACGCCACTCCTGAAATACCTGCAACGCCACAGCCACAACGCAAGCAGGGATGGAGAGATAGAGAGAGGAGGAGAGAGGGAGAGATAGATAGAGAAAGAGAAAGAGAGAGAGAGCGCAGGAGAGAGAAATACCTGCGCCGCCAGAGTCAATGTAAGCAGCAGCACTGCTCAACATGCAGCGCAACGGAGCAGAGGGAGAGGACTGGGAGGAGCAGGGAGCGGGGGATAGAGAGAGAAGGAGAGAGAGAAGGAGAGAGAGAAGGATAGAGAGAGGAGAGAGATAGAGAAAGAGACAGAGAGAGAAGGAGAGAGAGAGAGAAGGTTGAGGGGAGAGAGGATTTTTATGATAATGACGAGAGAGAAAGGCCCACTGTCTTGTCATGGTTTAACTTACATCTCTCTCCATATGACACGCTCTTGACACGAGACACGAGGCCATTTAATGTATAGAGATTTGAGTGATCATACTGACAACATAAAGGACACGAGGCCATTTAATATATAGAGCAGATTTGAGTGATCATACAGACTATATCCAGGACAAGTGTGCATCACATGGCATTATACGCCATGAGGGCTGTGTATCTTTGTGCCTACAGTACGTACTCTTATAGAATCCACAGCCACAGAACAAATATTTGGCTTTCAAGGTATTCCATACAGTGCCTATTCCATCACAGCAACATCTACAACGACAACAACAACAACACCAACAACACCAACAACGACAACGACAACAACAACAACAACAACAACACCAACAACAGCAACAACAACAACAACATCAACAGCAACAACGTGCACATTCATTCATTCCTTCGTCCATCAAAGACATGGATGTGCTCACCTGTTTGGTAGAGAAACCCTCAACAGCAGCCCGCGACAGGGCCAGTTCAGGGCCGACTCAGGGCCGGATCAGGCCCGAGACAGGGCCGACTCAGGGCCGGATGTGGACAAGACTTGAATGGCTTCTGACTCTCTCCGCCCCCGTTTGGCAAAACCTCAGTGAAACACACAGCAGGTAGAGCTGAGTGCAGCTTTATTTTGAGATGCGGAGTCAGAGTTGTCACCAAGAGCGAGTTGTGTGTGTGTGTGTGTGTGTGTGCATGTGTGTGTGTCTGTGTGAGTACTCTACTTTCAAAGCTAGAAGAAGTGTGTGGGGGAGGGAAGGGGGGTTTGGATGCCGGGTGATTCTGTGCTCTTTGATTCCCGGTTGTTGTCAGAATCTATGCTCACACGTTTTGTGGGAGGTTAAGTTCAAGGTAAAAACTGTACTCTTTTTTTACAACAAAAAGATGTCTGCTTACCTGCCTGTAAAATAGACTTGGATGATACACAGTCATTTTTTCTGACTCCGAGGCGCTGCTTTACATTTCCACTGTGTTTGGCAACCTGCAGTAACTGTCAAAGCGCATAAGAAGGCGTACAAAGAGAGCTTTTTTAGTCATTGGAAGGCAACTCAGGGGAGACTTTAAACCATCTAAAGACTACAAAGACGCTGAACTCAGGCCTCCCTTCATGGGCTTCTCTATCAGTCAGTGCCTGCGCTAATCTCAGGATTCTATTGGCCTGATGGGCATCTAATCACCATGCATCAATGCAAAATTAATTAGTATGTTCTGTTTTTTTTTTATTATTATTTGTTTCCAAATGACCACTGCTTGGATGATGGGTAAGCCAAGTTCACAGCCATCCCCGCTCATCCATAATACAAATCTAATTTAGCTGACGGAAATGAGCTATGTTCATTCATTAGAATTAACGTGTCAGTCAGCCAGCCCCTCCTCCTTCGACTCTTCCATCCTCGCATACAAACACATGTCTAATTGAATTACAGCCACACTAAGTGTCTTGCACATACTAAACTTAATTTGTACAATGAAAAATTATACATACAGTGGTGATGGTGTCTTTGTCATATGGTTACCGTTATATGAAAAATAGAAAATACAGTAGCATTGCTAGTCTACAAAAAAAAAAAAAATCATGTGTGCGCATATGTGTGTGTGTGTTTGTGTGTGTGTGTGTCTGTCTGTGTATGTGTCTGTCTGTGTATGTGTCTGTGTGTGTGTGTGTGTGTGTGTGTGTGTGTGTGTGTGTGTGTGTGTGTGTGTGTGTGTGTGTGTGTGTGTGTGTTTGTGTGTGTGTGTGTGTGTGTGTGTGTGTGTGTGTGTGTGTGTGTGTGTGTGTGTGTGTGTGTGTGTGTGTGTGTGTGTGTGTGTGTGTGTGTGTGTGCCCTTGAGTGCCAGCCTGGTGCCTGGTGGTCTGGGATGGCATTAGTGTTGCCTGCCCGCTATCGGTCAGCCCAATGACTGGCCAGCTGAATGAAGCAGCCGCATCCCAGCATCCTCCACCTAACGAAGCCTCCCCACGGTCCTCCATAAGTCCCTGTCAGATTCACCCTCAATCCAGAGACTGGAGCATGAAACAGAAGATCCCCATGCATTTAAATAAGTGAGATACAATGCAAGAAGGTCTTGTAGCAATGTCTTCCCCTCAGTGTTGAATAAGTGGCTGTCAGATACATCCTAAATGAAGCCACCGGATCAGCAGAATTATACGGATGTCAGTGTCAGGTCTTACCTCTGGTTAGAGAGTACAATCCTCTATCCATATTTAATTGAGGATTTGAAATGCAGGGACATACATTGTATTTGGGATAGAACATCATCAATGAGACCCCCCAAAAAAACATACTATAATCAAACAGAATGATTGACAATGTAGCCGAAAATAGGTCCGAATGCAACTCAGAATAGGGTCATTAATGAACACTGTTTGCTTCTGCGCCTACACAGATAAGCACAAACATGAACTTTATTCCAGAAGAGCAAGTAGAGGAACACATTCAGCCATAAGAGTACAGTAGAGCCCCCTCTCTCAGGGGGCAGGATGGGAGGGCTGGCACCCATTACACTAGACAAAAGGGAATACTAAGCAGGCCAGTCTCCAGCCAAAGGATTGTGTCCTCCCTCAATCTAAGAGTCATTTAAAACACACACACACACACACACACACACAAGAAAATTACATGGAAATAAGCCAAGATAACAATGAGATTTTTTCTTCCTTTCAAATCCCATTTGTCCAGGGAATAGCTTGTTTTGCATTTCTTCCCAGCTGGTGTCAATAGTGGCTAAACCAGTCATCTGCTCTGAGCTGTAATTTAAATGGTAGCTTTAAAACTATATAAACCCCCCACCTCACCGCAGAGTCCTGAAGCAATTTGTAGGCTGTCAATCTGTGTTTGTGTCGTCTCCACTTGAAAAGAAAGAGAACAGCGCTCTACAAACTAGGAAGACAGAGAGAGAGAGATAGAGAGAGAGAAAGAGAGCAGGGGAGAGATTGAGACAATGAGAGATAGAGAAATAAAGATGCACAGAGAGAGATATATATTGAGAGAGAGAAAGAGAGAGAGAGAGAGAGAGAGAGAGAGAGAGAGAGAGAGACACTCAGTTGTGGCTGCTTGACCGTGACAGGTTGTGGGTTGGTTGTGCGCTGTAGTCTGGCTGGGCGTAGAGGAGTCCTGCGCTGAGTAAACACACTTTATAGAGATGTAAATGGAGCTGCCTATGAATCAAATGAGACCCCCAGTGAGCGCAGGGACCAGCAGCACTCTGCACAGCGGGGCTCCATTGGCACAGACATGTACCGACAACACGAGCTCAGCGGCAGACAACACACACACACACACACACACACACACACACACACACACACACACTGGCTCTGCACTGCTCACAGATACACACACATGCACACACTTAAACTCCAAAGTCCAATGAAAAGCAAATAACATCTTATTTATTGGGGAACCGCTCGCTTCTCCTATGACTCAAACCCCTTCTGGTGTAGTCTTTCACCTACAAATGAATGCTAAGCCTTACCTTTCCTGTGACTATGGGGGTCAAGCTGTTAAGACTACAATTCCCAGAGGATTGCACTCTGGGAGACTGGTGAGGACCAGCTGTTGATTGTTTGCAGTCGACTTGCCCTTGGCTCTGTGGCAGCAAGGCTCAGGTGTCAAGGTGCCATGTTCCCCGGAGGAAAGCCCCGGACCTGACAGGAGCGTGTCACATCCTGGTTACAGAGGCAATTGGAGGCATGGTGAGGAGTGGCACTTGATTTGTCTGATGTGCAGCCCTTTAAGACAGCACTGTAGTGCATGAGACGTCAATCTCTCAACCAGGACAAGTCCATCTCTACACTAAGACAATACTAAGACCTGCTGTGCTTTTGAATATTTAGCGAAGTGAGGAGACACACTGCAGATCTTGAGGACATGCTCATGTTCTGATTTGTACTAGATAGCTAAAATGGAACATCAAGCTGTCATCAGAATAAACACTTATGTTGAGTGTCTGAACTTAAATAAATAAAGAAAGAAATCAATATCTCTGGGTCATTTATCATATCTGTAATAAATAATAATAATAATAATAATAATAATAATAAAAACTAGAAAATGTAATTCCATGGAAGGAATTACCATTGCATGTAAATGCAAAAAGGTTGCTGACTGTGTAAAACATTGTATCAGGCCTATAGTTAAAAAGACAACTAGGCTACACAGAATATAGATAAATAACAAT
Organism: Sardina pilchardus; assembly: GCF_963854185.1. Classification (NCBI taxonomy): domain Eukaryota; kingdom Metazoa; phylum Chordata; class Actinopteri; order Clupeiformes; family Clupeidae; genus Sardina; species Sardina pilchardus. The sequence goes on from NC_085004.1 coordinate 9,647,774, forward strand.
AACCCAATTACAATTCCACTGAAATTACTTGGAAAGTCACATTTAAAAAGTGATTTATGAAAATGCATCAAAATTGTGGATATAGGCTATTTTGGAAAATAACTCTATTATAAAAGACTGACATGAAGTTGCCTAGCCTACTTAAAACGAGTTGCAAGAGCTGACACTTTAGTAACCTACAGTGACGACTGGTAGGATAGCTTACATAGCCTTCATATACACTAATGCAGGTTAAAAGACTAGCCTACCATAGGCTATAGATTTAGACACCATTGGAACACGTAATACAATCTCAAACAACGTCAATCAATTAACGATGATGCAGCAACAGGTAGGATATCTAGCAAATGTAACGTTAGCTACAGTAGGATATTTTATGTAGGCCTAGGCTACACATATTAGCCTACAGGATGAGCTAGTATGTTCTTCGAAGTGTTTCCAGGTGTGTGATTGTCCTAATAGGAATGTACAATACGCTGTTAACAAAGGTTTTTAATTTGTGAATGATGCCGAAAGTTTTAAATGATAATTGCTAACAAACAAACGTGAAAATCATAGCAATGCAGTTTGTACTAGAAACGACTGTAAGGCTTGAACCTAAATGGTGCAACTAGTTGCTTGTAACTTGCTAGTAACTTGCTTGTCGTTAGCTACAGTAAATACAGTGTTTACGTTGACGTTAGGTTAGATTGCCTTTAGCTGTTGATAACGTTACAGAGAGCAAACCGGTTACTGTAACGATAGAAACAAATCAAGTAAGGAGTAGCAGGAGACAAGACGATAACGTCCTGGTTTAGCCTACAGCAGTGGCATGGTAGAATGTTTTCATAGCTGTTACAGCCTGGTGCAGCGGTGGCATTTGGATCAAAGATCCTTGATTACTGACAGCTGAGCACTGACGTAACAATTAGTCTTTACCGCCAAAGGGTCTCAACGTTAACTCTATGGGAATTTTAAAATCTTTTATCGTAAATATCTCTACAAGTATAAAGTTCACAAATGTGAAAAATACATTGGACAAATCTCCCTTACAAGACCTTTGTAGAAGTGTTTGAATGACGTCAAACGGTTAAGTGGTTTTAGCGTTATAAAACGTGGATTTTGGTCGGAAGAAGAATAACTATATTAAGAAGAATAGGGATAACAGTACATTGCATTCACATGCAATGTAATAATAGTAATAATAATAAATGTCAACAATTTGTGACCAATCAGAAAACTCTTAACGAGACGGACATTTCCAGTCAATTATTCTGTCCCAATGATTATGTGCCGCAGACTGCATAGACTGGAACAGTGACAAGTCACAGTCTAGAGAGGAACGCTGGCAAGAGATGCTAACATTATCCAGAACATCCAAGAACATCTGTAAATATATGTTTTTGTTTTTAAGTTGTTTTTTAATTCTCTGTTGTGCAGGGACAAGGTTTCCAGTGGGAAGTGACTTAATGCATCTGTAGTTAATCCTCGGAATACCATCATGTGAAATGGCCTACCGCCAGAAGAAATATGTGTAATTGGGAACGGTATCTAATGTGGTGGATTTGCTCCAGATTAAGCGTTTGTCTCTGGGGTAAGAGCGTAATCTCTATTCCCTGCCAAGGGTCAGAGGGCACGGAGTTAGCATGCACTTTAGCTTCAGGAACATCTGTGTCACTCACAACTACTAATGGCTCAACTCTATGTCCCGCTTCACTTATTCAGTTGAGCGTTTACACCAGTCACGTTTACAGCATGAAAGAAATGTGGCGGATAAATTATAAATAAAATGTATTTAAATTTTAATATTTCCATTTGGAAATTATTTTAATCAATTTAAAATGAAATATGAGGTGGGGAATTAAGAGGAAGAGGCAGACTATGAAATGGAAAGAGTTATTCTGCTCTAGTGTGTGTGTGTGTATGTGTGTTTGGGCGAGGAGGGGTGGGGGCGGAATGGATGCCACCATGGGGAGCTGGCCTCTCTAAAGGGAGTGAAAAGAGTGTAATCCGGGTTGTGTGTGTGTGTGTGTGTGTGTGTGTGTGTGTGTGTGTGTGTGTGTGTGTGTGTGTGTGTGTGGTGGGGGGCAGTCCTCTCTAGAGGGAGTGAAAAGAGTGTAATCTGGCACTAGTGACTGCCATGCCACTGACTCAGGGCATAACTGAGTGAAAAAAGTGTAATCTGGGGTGTTTGTGTCTGTCTGTCTATGTGTGTGTGTGTGTGTGTGTGTGTGTGTGTGTGTGTGTGTGTGTTGTTCTAACTGACTGAGGGCATAACTGGCAGAAAGAAAAGGGAAATAGGTCACTTCTTCTGCACTCCCACTGTCACTCAAACATCCACCATTCATCCTCACACCATTCATCATCACATGTTTTAGGTAAACGTCTCTCCGGTGAAGCACAAAGCATTACAAGTGAATAAAAACAATAAATACAAATACATAAATAAGTAAATAAATGAAGTGAATAGTACCAAATGGAAATATGACATGTTAATGTATTTAATGTTGTGTGAAAGTGCGCTGTGTGTGTTGTGTGCTGAGGGGAAGTGGTGTGGACATGTAAACATGACCTATATTGGAGTTTTACGCCCAAGACCCCCCCGCCCTGCCCCCCCACCCTGCCCCCCAACCCCTGCCCTGCCTATCGGTCCTCTGCAAATCTCCCTCTCGCTCTCTCTCTCTCTGCTCTCAAAATCAGATTACACATGGCATATGCTGCTGCCAGTGTGGACAACCACACACACACACAAACACACACATACGCACACACACATGGCCTAAGGGCTCAAGCTCCACCAGAACATGACTCAGAGGGGGAGGGCAAAACACATGCACACACACACACACACACACACGCACGCACACACACACACGCTCACACACACACACACACACACACACACACACACACACACACACACACACACACACACACACACACACACACAGACAGACACAGACACAGACACACACACACACACACACACACACACACACACACACACACACACACACACACACACACACACACACACACACACACACACACACATGTACATGCATAAAAAGATAACAGATTGGCATCTGGTCCAGTTGTCCTGACGTATTGCCCCTTATTTGGTTTATGCAGCTGATAAGTGTATCATGTAAGAGGATGAGCCTGAGAAAAGGTCTAATTCACAAGTAATTGCTGAGAAGGATGCAATTTTGCCTGCTTTGGATGTCTTGTTGTTCCTAAGAGGATCGTTGTTCATTATTTTGCATTGCTCTCTCTCTCTCTCTCTCTCTCTCTCTCTCTCTCTCTCTCTCTCTCTCTCTCATTCATCATTTCTATCTGTCTTAGATCTGTCTAATGTATCTTACTGAACTAATAAGCAGGGAATGTTAGTTTAAAAAGTGATTATTTATAGTTATTAGCTACTTCTCCCAAAAAGTTGTGCTTGTGTCTCCCATTGCAAAAGGCACTGCCGGTAGTTGCTATTGTGTTACATTTTTATTTGTTCAAATATGTCAAGAATTTGGATCCCCCTATTAATTCCACTGTATGTTAAAATCAAGTGTGGCTGCTTGAATGGCGTGACTCTGCATCCTTCTCTGTTAGCGGAGCTCGTGTTAACTGGTTTGGGCTGCTGTCAACACCAGCCATCTTGCCCACCAGTTTTGTAGAGACGTGTGACGTAGAGAGGTGCTTCATGACATTAGAACACTCAGACCATTTAAACAACATGTGCAACCTTGTACAGCAATAAGCAAAACAACAACAAAAAAAAGACAGAAACTCCAACTGCAACAATAGAACCGTATTTAAAAATGAATTGTCATTGCCTCTATGCAGTCCCCATGGTGTTTAGTTTGAATGGTATTTTTATCAGTAGCATTTTGAGAAGGATGAGGATGAATGAGCATGGGAGACACACTCAGACTATAAAACAGATGGTCAACACAACTGATTCTCTGAAGGACAAATGATAACTGTGTTGCCATGACTGCTTGCAATTATTTCCCTTTAGAGTATCTTGTGTGGGTCTAGCTCTCCAAAAGCACAGGGTAGACAACGTGAAGATGCTATTCTTCCCTTTAGAGTAATGTGTTTGGGTTTTGCTCTCCAGAAGCACTGGGTAGACAATGTGAAGATGCTATTCTTCCCTTTGGAGTAATGTGTTTGGGTTTTGCTCTCCAGAAGCACAGGGGAGACAATGAGAAGATACACAGACACACGAGCCTGAGCGCTCATCGCCAGCTTGAGGTGGAAAGTGAAGGAATGAATGAATGAACCAAACAGCCAGATAAACAGCCAGTCAGACAGCCAGACAGACAGACATACAGACAGACAGACAGACAGACAGACAGACAGACCTACAGACAGATGGACTGTTCTCTTTCTCCCCTGTGGTCCTACTTGGCGTTCCGCTGGTGTTGCCAGCGCTGTGTGCATGTGGGCTTGGCCCAGCATGGGGCTCTGTGTTCAAAGGCGAGCGCAGGCGCATGTCAACAATGCACAGCCAGGCGTCCTGCTGGGATTCCTCCAGCGAGCTGCAGCCTCGCGGCGACGAGGGGGAGCGAGGAACAGTTACAGTAAATTGGTCTCCTGACCTGGGGATGTGTCACCTCCTCAAAGCAGACACTCAAGAGGGAGTGTGGAGGATCGTCTCATAGTCTAGCATCATATGATACCTGAGAAATAGAGATGTGAACTGGTGTGGACATTACATCTATCTATGCTGATGCACTATTTCTATGTGTGTGTGTGTGTGTGTGTGTGTGTGTGTGTGTGTGTGTGTGCACGCAACATTCACAGAGAACAGAGCTTTGTGAAAGAGTTGCATTGCATTACGTAATAACTTTTCAAATGTAATTCTGCCCTCACATATAGTAGAAAGTGTAAAACATTTTTCAAACAACTCCACCTCACAGTATAGCGTAGTCTTCTTGCGCTAATTGCTGATAAGTATGCAGTGCAATAAATCAATGTAACAAGCCTTAGCTACTGTGCTTCAGTGCTTCAACAGCGCTGTTGGTGTGTAATATAATTGATCATCATCATCCCGTGTGACTGTATAACAAGGCTCTTAACAAACAGTACATCATGGCTTTTGCAACCGTGGTTTTCTAAAACAGTGACTGCCAGGACTGTACACAGTATAGTGTAGCTGTGGGACAAACATGAAACATTAGAGATTGTGATTTAGAGTGGGTCTTATCTTTGTTAAGATTATGTCAAAAACAGGCTTTAAAAAACGTTGTCAGTGCCTTTCTTATACCGTAAAAATCTAAAGGAGCTCAGCTCAACATCTGATTCATCTGATTCCCAGTGTTATTGCTGTATCCTGCCATGTACCATGTATCTTAGGACAATACATCTGAACATCATGAGGACGATGTACAGTAGCTACTTCATGTTATTTCAATTTGTCAGGATAATGCCAATGTGAGGGTATGATTAAAGACCAACTGTTTCAGTTGAAACGCATGGGGTCTCTATTTTATGCTATGGAACTTGTTTTGTTTTTGTTTAAGAGATGATTCTGATGAAAAATGAAAAAAAGTTTCACCAAAATATGGTCAATATGAAAATGCTTTCAGAAACCATCCCATGATGCATACTGTATTAACCTCATTTATACAACAATATACAAAAGAGAGTGTCACTCGCTAGCTCTACCTGAGGATAAATCACTCTGAGTCAGAAATCACAATCATTGTGGTAACTGATAAGGTGTGTGTGTGTGTATCTGTGTGTGTGCGCATGCATATGTGGGCATGTGCGCGTGTGGGCGCGTGCACGTGTGTGTGTGTGTCTGTGTGTGTGTGTGTGTGTGTGTGTGTGTGTGTAGTCTGCATGTATATGTGGGCGTGTGCACGTGTGGGCGTCTGCATGTGTGTGTGTGTGTGTGTGTCTGTGTGTGTGTGTGTGTGTGTGTGTGTGTGTGTGTGTGTGTGTGTGTGGGCGGATGATTGTTTAGACCATGTCTCCGGTAATGAGGGATATTGTTTGTGGCCGTCTGTCTCCTAATTAGAGTGACACGGCCGCCTGGGACAACCTTACAGAGAGTCAATGAGGAGGAACAGCATCTAAACATGCTGCTGACAAACACACACACACACACACACACACACACACACATACACACACACATATATATATACACACACACACACACACATACACAGAGTCAACAAGGCAGCGGACGCCCTATGTTCAATAGCCCTGTTGGAAGCTTCTCTCGTAGCAGCCATTTGCAGACATGTCACTCAGCCATCAGGGTCTCTCTCTCACACACACACACACACACACACACACACACACAGACACACACGGACACACACATACGGAGACACACACCATGGCTTCCAACACCACTGTGCACAGAACAGCTACCTCTCTTTATTCATTATACACACATTCACACATTCTCCTTGAGTTAATTCTAAACATTTGTGGTTTATAGCTTAAACTTCTTCCCAGGCATGTACATTAAGGTGGAGAGCACATGTTATGTGTCAGAGGAGGCCAAATGACAAGTCTTACAATGAAGCTGAACTCATTCTGCTACCCCCAGCAGTTGGGTCCACCAAGATGCTGTCATCAAGTAAGCATTCTAAAATGGATAGTTCTAGAACTGAATTATGATTGGCTGTGAGTCGTGCCCAACAACACCCCTTAGCTGTTCTAACATCACTGCAGCCTACGGCCTCTTGGGGCTTTACTGCTTAATTATATTTCTACTACTGAAATAGATATGATTTGTAACCCTACCTGATTTGATTTCTAATCCATCACATGAGCAAAAATGAACATTGCCTAAACAAACAAACCCATTCCTCTGATGGGGAACTGTGTCCAATCTTACTTACCATCTCTTACAAGTGCTGCTAGACTTGCCAGGCACACAACTCTGCCTGTTGTCTTCATGGCTGGCATTAAATATGAGCAAGTGTGCCCATGCATAATCAACACAACGATTCCCTCCAGATAATATCATTAAGTGGTATTCAACCACAGCCTGATTAGTTGGGTTTTCTTCATGCATGTAGTCAATGCCAACGTGTGAGAATCATCACTGACAAACTGAGCACCAAGAATATACCACCACCATCATCTCAACGGTGTGATAGATGATGTTAGCCCTGCTGTTTCATCCTATGGGAAATATACAGCACCAACATCAATTGCATTTGACATAAGTTATGTCGAATTGAATCAACAATTTTATGGAATAACAGTCATGTTATTCCAACTTATTTTCCAAGAAATACCACAAGGAAAAAAACATGTTTTTCACTAAAAATGTAAACATTTTGTACATTTCTATTAAATGTGAATATACAAACAACAGACACCGCCTTCAAAAAGATAAAGAGAAGATGAGAGGAGAGAAGAGGAGTGGAGAGAGGAGAGGAGAAGAAGAGAAGAAAAGAGAAGAAAAGAGGAGAGGAGAGGAGAGAAGAGGAGGGGAGGGAGGAGGGGAGAAGAAGAGAAGAGAAGAGGAGAGGAGAGGAGAGGAGAGACAGGCTCGGCGCCAGAGGGCAACGAGTGGGGGGGCTATGAGCATCCACGGGGGGGCACCTGTCAGCGCGGGGGGGGGGGGGGGGGGGGGTGTCTCAATCAAGTTTGTATGCTAGCCTAAGTTAAAAGTCCCACCACTCCGACATTTTTTTTTTCATGGTCGCAGTGGCGGTATTTAACTTTTTTTTCAAACAACGTGCCATTCCGACATGAGGAAATTCATAGGCTATTAATGTTACAGTTATTATTTCGCTGCCACTTCGTCTGTTTTATGGCCTAGAAGGTTGTAGGCTATTTGGTATCTGTGGATAGCTCTAGCTCTCCTCTTTTATCTGACATGCAAGCCATATATTTTTGACCACGGTTTCACGAGTAGCCTACCTAAAGCAAACGAAAGTAGCGGTAGCCGAAGCTATGACATTCTTATTTGTTTGTCACTTCGTCTGTTTTAATAACACAAGGAGGATCGATGTGTTTGGTATCAATGGAAAGCTCTGTTTCTCCTCTTTCATTTGATATGCGTGTCGTGTCTGTGCAATGCCTGGTCCCGGAGTAATCCAAGCGAGAGCAGTGGCTGCGTGGGTGAACGCAGAGCAATATAGACTGTAAATATGATATACTTTGATTTAAATTCATGATTTTATTGTATTTGACACGTGTCTAGTCTCGTTGGAAAGTCCCGGTTCTGCTCTTTCATGCAATATAGGTCTCATCTCGCTGTGACTAATAATCGCGGAGCAATGTAACAGAGAAGAATGTGTGTTTTTTTACGCACTTTGCGTCCGTCGGGCTCATACCCCTA
>NC_085004.1:9663563-9688563 GCF_963854185.1 Sardina pilchardus
GGTAATTATGGTAATTATTTGGCAAAATCACTATAACAATGTAGCACACAACTGATAGCAACTTAGCAGTTTTTTGTGCGTTTTTTTGTTATATAATTTACAACATTTCAGTAGTCTGTAAGTCTGTAACAACGCAGTTATATGTCAGAGTTCAGATGAAATGACCTCATAGTAATGGTGAGATAGCTAACCCTCCAGTTGTGTCCGTGTTATGCTTTGTTTCAGCATAAGAGGATTAGATGTGGCCACAGTGTATAATGCTGAACTGTATCCTTCCCTAGAGCTGTGTCACAGGAATACGGTCAGGTCTCTGGACCTAGTGGCATGGTTTTCATTCTGACGTACAGTACATCATCAACTGTGAGATCTTATATAATGAGATGTCGTGAGCTTAGAATTATAAGGTTCTATCTCCGTTTAGGGTAGTTCTGAGATATTGAGCATCAAAGTTTTACATAGCTAGCAAAACTGTACTGTAGTACCTTTTTATTTTGCTACTAATTAACTTTTTTTTTTTTTTTTTACAAAAACAACACCACACAGGCATTAATAAGCACCTAATGGATCAGATGATGTCAAAAACTCAATTTCGACCAAAATGGAGATAGAACCTTATAATTCTCAGCTCACGATGTGTGCCACTACTAATAATCCATTCATTTACAGTAGGCACAGGTGGACTCAAATCAAGTTGTAGGAGCATCTCAAAGACCATTGAAAGAAGTAGGATGCACCAGAGCTCATTGTAAGCTTCATATGAAAGGGTCTGAATACTTATGTTACAGTTTTGGGCAAATTCCATTGATTTAGGAAATCCCATTGATCCATTGATTCGTTCAATTCTTGCACTGATCGTTCATTCATGTATTTCTTCACACATGATAGCAGAACCACACAGTCCCTCCAGTAACTGCACGTGCTGTAGTCTTTATGATGTGGGTGTGTATGTGTGCACCTGCACGTGAGCTTGCAGACGTGTGTGCCCGTGTAAATGAGTCCAAATGGTTGGCTACGTTGTCTCCAGCATGGCCGGCCGGGCTTTGCGAGCGCTCAGACAGCAGGTGTTTATCTGTGTACCCCGGCCCCGGTGTGCTGTGACCCCTGACGGAGACGCAGGTGTAGCCAGGCACACTGCCAGAGTTGTTAAAGACTGCACAGGGCATCGATTTCCACTTGAGAGAGAGAGAGAGAGAGAGAGAGAGAGAGAAAAAACGGATAGAGAGATAAGCAGGAGGGAGAGAAAACGGATAGCGAGAGAGGAGTGAGGCCAGAGACAGGGTGAGAGATGGGTGAAGGGGTGTGTGTGTGTGGGATTGAGGGGAAGAACAGATGATTTAGCTCAGGAAACGTAAATAATGGAGGGTTAATGTGTTGATCTTAGCCATTGCCAATCATGTACGTGCTTATGGTTCTAGCAGAGTTAAGGCGATCACATGAAGAGTGCCTAAGTCCCTTCTCTTTCCTTGGACCTCCATGGAACCTAAATTCAGGACTCTAAATTGTAAAAAAAAAAAATATTTTCTAGTCTTGATAGACTTGTGGCTTGAAATACACATGTGATATAAAATAAAGTCACAATTAATATCAAACTGTTGAAGTATAACATTACGAAAGTATGCAATTACAACAACTATAAACAAAACTGTCATGTAAGTGAGATACAATTTTACTCTCCACTGAACCTAATGTTTGTTTCACTGGGTTGTATAAGCTTGTGAGAACAGGTGTTGTTTATTATATGGCTTCCCGGCTGATGAAAAGACCAAATCTCAGTACAAAACACATTACATCAGGTAAGGTGTATTTGTGCATAAACCGCTGTTTAAGTGCCCTATCTGGTGGCAAGCTGTAACAGTTAGCTTGAGTTAGCTTGTGTTACAATTAGCCTGTGAGACTCTGTGAAGTTAGCTGCAGTTCAGTTTGCCTATGAGTTCAATAGGCGAGTGCAGATGCATGTAGGCTATACTCTGCTAGTCACACACAGGTTTTAGTAAAGCAGCTACTAGTGGAATTGGGCTAGCAGATTCCTTTAGATGTGCTGACTGTCAAAATATCAACAGACTGTCATTGCTGACAGATGCCATTCTCATTGGTTTAAAGGATGTTAACATGTCAACATTCGCTTAACACTTTCAGATCGCTAGAATAGGGCCAAACAAGTTTCAGATCGCTAAAATAGAGCCTAAAAAGATAGAGCCGATGTGTGTGGGTGAGCAAGTAACTGGGTATAAGTGTAGAGGGCGAGTGTAATGAATGTGTGTGTGTGTGTGTGTGTGTGTGTGTGTGTGTGTGTGTGTGTGTGTGTGTAAGAGAGTGTGTGTGTGTATATGTTTGACCCATGGCCTGCATTGCACAGGGGTCTCTTCAGCTTGATGCCTTTGAACACATCCAAACTGTTGAAGTCATTGATGAGGAAGCCTGTTGATCAGTCCATCAAAGGAAAGCAGTGGTGGACAGTAACGAAGTACATGTAATTCGTTACAATACTTAAGTAGCATATTGCTGTATCTGTACTTTACTTAAGTATTTATATTTGGTGAGACTTTGTACTTTGACTCCACTACATTTCTAAGTGAAAACTCGTACTTTTACTCCGTTACGTTTATGAAAAACCCTCTCGTTCCATTTTGGCAAAGCGAATCACGTGTCCAAACCCCTATGGTCCAAACTGCGGCCCGGACGCACTTCAATGCGGCCCGCCGAGCATGCATTAGTTTATAGGTCTGGCCCGCCACGCACTTCATTGGCTTTTCGCTATTTTTTTATTTCTGCAACAACGTTGTGGTTAACATTACTGCAAACTGCTTAACACTCTTCTTAGAGAACGTTTACATTTACAATGTCAATAATATCAATATCAAAACAGCATACCTAGAGATGAAAGCCTACTCTTTGAAATCTCTATTGCAGCAAATCTAATTTACGTGTTACTCATAACGTTACTCATAACGTAGGCCTAACTGGGAACGTGCATGAAAGGGAGAGAGTGCATTGTTGATAACTATATCGTTTTACAAACTATATAGAGGGCAGTCACTGAGTGGAGCAGGCAAGAGTCTTAAAGTGACAGTGCACCATTTATAAATGAATTAAAGAGCATCATATTTACCGTAGTTCTTAACAAATTTATTTTCTACAACAAAATTACTTTGTCATTATTATCATAATATATCATAATATATAATATATATCATAATATGTGTCGTAAATAAATAAATGTTCTTCCTAAATGCTAGGGGTAAGGAAGTATTTGACCCCCTATGTAACCCTATGGGAATTTAACACATAGGGTTAACATAGGGGCAGGCAGATTTTTTATTTTTAAAGGCCAGCTATTTCATGGATCCAGGATATATGCATCCTGATAAAGTTCCCTTGGCCGTATGAATTAAAATAGCCCCACATCATCACATACCCTTCACCATAGCTAGATATTGGCATGGTGCTTTTTCCAGTAGGCCTATTAGCCTGTTTGATTTGCATTGAGCTCAATGAGCATCAAACAGGCTAATAGGCCTACTGGAAAAAATACCATGGCAATCTGTTTGTTTGCAGTTTGATTTTGACTCTTTTTTAAAAAACTAAGGCATTAAGATCAATTGTCAAATGATGATTTTACTGTATATTCCTCTTTTTAGCCAACTTTAGCATGGTATCAAATACATGTTCTCCCCACCGTAGATAGCTTATGCTTTGTGCTTATACTCTTTTAAATAGACAAATGTAAGAAACTATTTGAAGAGTGGCATTATTATTTCACCTTATATAAGCTGATTTAGCAGGAGCTTTTATGTGAAAATGATTAATTATAATTATAATTAACTTAAGCCATTAGAACCATAATTCATTGAAGTACTTTTACTTTTAATACTTAAGTATATGTGAAGGCAGATACTTTTATACTTCTACTTAAGTGAAAATTCAAAGTGGGTACTTTCACTTTTACTTAAGTAATATTTGACACAAGGTATCTATACTTTCACTTAAGTACATAATCAATGTACTTCGTCCACCACTGAAGGAAAGTAAAGCTCTACTGGAGAAGACGATGGATGATTGTCCCACGTAAGTCAGGGACACATTCTGTCCTGTCACGTCTCGTTTCAGTTGGATCACCATTGTTGTGCTCTCAGTGAAGACCTACAGTACGTCCAACTGCTCACACTGGAGGACAGCTGACAACAATGTCTGACATACCAAATATCCAATGGGGTCTGACAGAATCTGAAAGAAAAATATTTTCTACTTTTGTTTTGAGTCTTCTCAAACTATACGACAAATGAGACAAACCAGATTCAAACTTTGGTCAGATTTGTCACACACAGAAAGTGAGAGTGATAGTGAGTGTATATGTGTGTGTGTGTGTGTGTGTGTGTGTGTGTGTGTGTGTGTGTGTGTGTGTGTGTGTGTGTGTGTGTGTGTGTGTGTGTGTGTGTGTGTGTGTGTGTGTGTGTGTGTTAGAGCGAGAATGCACACATGGATGTAGAACACGAGACGTATAAATATAGCAGTGGACTGGAGACTTTGTTCTTGCTGTATCTATATCACAAACAGATCCAGCTGACTGTCTACTTGCAGATGAATCAACAGGCCAAATCTGGCAATAGATAAAGCAGACAGTCAGTATTAGTAAGTCACATGTATCTGCACGCACGCACACGCACACACACACACACACACACACACACACTCACACACACACTGTACAAACAACTATAAAACACCAGCTGTCCTTAAAACATCAGGACAGCATGTATGATGCAGCATAATGCATAATATTGCATACAAAATCCATATACAGCTTATAGAGGCAAACACGGACACAAACAAATAAAGGGATCCTGATAAACTGCTTTGCTCCTTTGCAACCTCAACTGTAACCATCTCAACTGGCAAAACAGCATGCAATGGACATCTGGGCAAGTCCAAATGAGATTTCAGACCTCATCAGTAGTAAAGTGAGCGAGCCTCTCTGTGCTCGAATTGCCTTTTAGCAGTCTTGTGTGCTGTGTGACATGTGTGTGTGTGCATGTGACATGTGTATGATCTGGAGTGAAAAGAGCAAGCAGCTTACGCAAGAGACACTTTTCCAACGCCACGGGACAAGAATACTTTGGACTGAATAAGAGCAAAGAGACAGATAAACCTCTTTACCTGAACCATTAAAAAATATCAAAAGAGACAGATGCGCCTGTTGAACTGTTTACCTGAATCATTAAAAAATACCACATGGTGATATATTACATGTATTAGACACTGTTGGCTTACACATGGCAATTATATTACAAGGGATCACATTTTCACTGGGGGAACTTGGAGTTCAGAGCCTTGCTCAAGGGCACCACTGTGGAAGCTGGGAATTGAACCCACAACTTTCAGGCTACTGCACGTTGGACCAGCTGCTTAACCCCTACATTACCACCATCACCACTGCCTGCTTCCCATACCAAGAGTGCTACCCGGGCCGCCTGGGTGAAAACTAAGCTAAGCGCTAGCCCATCTGGGAGGAGCCCTATTAGCATCACCCTGGGCCCACTCTGGCTACTCAGCGTCTGAGTGTTGCTTGACCTCAGGCCATGCGGCAGCCCCATCTCTGGAGAGCCGTGTGTTTTGCTGCAGGCGTGTTCACATCGGACCTGATATGCAGGCCGCTGGACAGATTACCATCAGCGGGGTCCAGTCCACTCTCCTCCGTCTCCTACCCCCGGGTCCTGAGGAGGGGGAGGGGGCCGGGGCACTGCCTGAGAAAAATGCCACAGGACGTAGGGGTGAGTACACACACAGCAGGGGGCTAAGGCCCCCACCGAGAGTTATGAGAGGAAGATTCGGTGAAGGTTTCAAAGTGTGTGTGTGTGTGTGTGTGTGGGCTGGGGTTATAAAATGAAAGGAAGTGCAGACAGATGCCCATCACTAAGGGGAGTCTGTGGGGCAGAGAGTGATGTGGCTTAGAGGAGTGTGTGTGTGTGTGTGTGTGTGTGTGTGTGTGTGTGTGTGTGTGTGTGTGTGTGTGTGTGTGTGTGTGTGTGTGTGTGTTGAGCCGTGTTTCTGTTTGGGCGGAGACAGGGATGACGCTCATTGGTTCTAGCATGTTTCGTGTGTGTGTTGGCTGGTTTACGCTTTTGTGTTTGTTTGATGGAAAGTGTGTTTGTATGGGTTCGTGTGTGTCCGTCTGCTGTTTGGTCAGGACAGAGTTTGTGTATAAAGCATCTCTGTGGTTTGGTGTGCTTGTCTGACCATGACTAAAATAAAGCCATTTGAATCCCTGCATTTTTGGAGTATTTCTATGTTTGTGAGTGTATGTGTGTGTGTGTGTGTTTGTGATTTTTATGCACTTCTTTGTGGTTCTTTGTGTGTGCATGTATCTGTTTGTTTGTGTGTGTGTGTGTGTGTGTGTGTGTGTGTGTGTGTGTGTGTGTGTGTGTGTGTGTGTGTGTGTGTGCGTCTGTGTGTGTGTGTGTGTGTGTGTGTGTGTGTGTGTATGTGTGTGTGCGTGTGTGTGTGTGTGTGTGTGTGTGTGTGTGTGTGTGTGTGTGTGTGTGTGTGTGTGTGTGTGTGTGTGTGTGTGTGTGTGTGTGTGTGTGCGTACGTCCGTATGTGACAGAGAGTGGCATCCTCCATTTCAACGCATTTCCCTCCTCTGGAGGCGAGCCTCGACCCTGGCAAGGGTTTGCCGATGATTGACAGACGGACCCCCCCTTCCACCCCCTCCCCCCTCTCGTCCATCTTTATCTCTCCCTCTCTCCATCCCTCCCTCTCTCCCTCGCTCCCTCTCTCCGCCTCCCCTTTCCTTCCTCTGCCCCGTCTGCTGCGTTTGATTGCAGCTGTCGCCGTGGAGACAGAGAGGATGAAGGCAGGGTTCTGGCTGTGGAGCAAGGGGCGGGAAGAGAGGACTGGCACCCGTACAGCAGCTTTAGAGGAGAGAGTGAGAGAAGGGGAGAGAGGGGGGACAGAGAGGGAGAGAGAGGAATAGAGAGAGGGGGGTACAGAGAGAGAGAGAGAGGAAAAAGCACAGAAAAAGAGAGAAAACCCGTACAGATGCTGGTTAACGATACGACAGAGGCTTTATCAATCCTTACTCAGACACACACACACACACACATGCACAAACACACACACAATCTCAGTTGGCCAAATTAGCAAAGTGTCAGCTTGCGAGAAGCTAAATTAAATTTGCTTTGCAGTTCTATAAACATTGTCAGTGTTGAACACTATATGAACCTGTCCAAAGACACACTCAAATTTAATGTCAGTTGCAGCGCACAGAAGTCCTGCTGTTGAACACAGATTTGATGGACAGAAATGTGTGCCAAACTTACAACATTCAAAGCACTTTACTCTCTCTCTCTTTCTCTCTGTCCCTCCCTCTTACACACACACACACACACACACACACACACACACACACACACACACACACACACACACACACACACACACACACACACACAGACACACAATGCAAGCCCAAAACGCATGCATATTTGTGCACGTTAGATATTTTGTAGGGTGTTTTCTCTTTTGTTTGTGTTTTCTCTGCCGTTTCACATATCTTTGTTTTAATAGCATGAATGAATAAAGTCATTGTCGCCAAAGCTACATGTTATTAATCAACTTTACATGATTATTGGTATAAAGATACAATTAAATAATGAAAGAAAAAACACAAGGATAAATGGTATCTTACAGGCTACTAGAGCAGTAATAGCTTCAGCATTAGTGCTACACTGTAGAAAAGAACAGGCAAAACAAATATGTAAACACATATTATATGCCTACAATTACATTTGCATAAATCAATTTAAGTTACATAGCTCAATTATCAAATGGATATAAAACTCTCTCTCTCTCTCTCTCTCTCTCTTTCTGTATCTCTCTTTCTAAACGAATGTGGAATATATAATTACTACACAAGCAAAACACCGACAGCTCAAGATAAAACCACATGCATATTTGAAAACAGACTTATATACTGCATGTGTATTGACACCCAAATAATGCACCAGCTGTCCACACATGCCTGCATGTCCCCATATAGGCTGCATGCACACACAGAAAGAGCCCGGCGAGATCCCCTGGTTAACCTGTTAGCATGCCCTGCCAGGCATCAGACGTGCATTTGGCTGAATCTAATTACCCTTCCTTAAGTCCATATTTCAGCGCTGCTTGAGATGTCAGGTATTAAAAATGCATGGCTCCGTAATGAGAAAACATCCTTAATTAAATGAGAGTAATTTGTGTTATTTCACCAACATGGCTGCATGAATACTTAATAGACTGCACGCTAGCAATTAACGTAATTTACCATGTTAGGTGTCACGAGGCTTACGCCGCCACCTCCTTTCCAGCTGTTTTCTTTATTTTTCTCCAGATAGGAAAATATTTGGCCCTTTTTCTAAAAGAAATATCAGGTGGGGACCACTTGCTGATCTTTGTTTACACTTGTGCAACAGACATGGAACAATAATTCAATATAAAGAGTGCGCTCCATCATCACCAAATAAAGTGTCACCGCGGTTTCTACAGGTAAATAATCCTATTAGAGACAGCCATAATAATAATATAATTTCCTGATAGGAAACAGGAAGAATGACGCACATTGATCAATCCCGAGGTCTCCGCCCCACAATGACTAGACAACAGACTCCTGCAGTTATTGACCATTTATAAATAACAACTCAACATTAGCTTGTTATTGCTAATAACATAACACAACAAATCCAGGCTCAACCGAGGTGGAATCAATGTTTTACCTGGTGCTACACTGAAAAATCAGCAATCGCTACCAGACTTCACAGTGTGAGATAAATTAGCCATGTTAGCCATTGCTATAATGCAGATGGGGTTAGTACATGTTCCCACAGCCCTATGTTCCCACAGCCCTTTGTTCCTACAGTCTTATGTTCTCTAAAGATTTTTCTAATTTCAAAGATAGGGTTGGGTTAGTGACTACCAAATTGGGAGAAATGGGGATAAAATCAGATGCAAATTGATCATAAAGCTCTAGGAAATGATGGAACATAGAGCTGTGGGAACATAGGGCTGTGGGAACAATGTGGCTGTGAGAACATAGGGCTATGGGAACATAGAACTGTGGGAACATAGGCACGCTCCCATGCAGACGCAGTGTAGCTGGTGAGTGTGCTATGTGTTAGGATGCTTATGGAGGTAGACGCAGGGTATGTGTGTTAGGATACTTATGGAGGTAGATCCAGAGTAGCTGGTGTGTGTGTTAGGATGCTTTAAGAGGTAGACGCAGAGTAGGTGGTGTGTGTGTTAGGAAGCTTAAAGAGTTAAAACATTTTAAATTGAATAGCCATTTCCTTTTCTTAGGCCTCAACTAACCCTTGAGACAGAGTGATTTATCCTGTATCTTTAAATTCAGTTTGAGTTGCAACCTCCTCCATACTAAATAGTCTTATGAAAATAGCATTCCATGTCAAGTCACACACACAGACACACACACGTACACGTACACACACACACACACACACACACACACACACACACACACATACACACATCTCAACTGACCCCTACAATCTGTCTTTGCCCGTGTATGTGTGTGTGTGAGTTTGTCTCCCCACAGGGGTTGTGAATGCTGATAAAAGCCTTGTTGGGGGCGGCTCATTTGGGATGCAGTGTGTCCACACCATTGCGGCCCCTCACAGGTCATTAATCAACACTACACGCCGGCCAAATCACTGGCCTCAGCCATGTCACAGACCCTCCACACATATAGGAACACACACACACACATACACACACACACACACACACACACACACATACAGGATCAAACATGTGCAAGAACACACACATAGAAATACTCACACATGAGGACATACAGGGTTGCACATTCAGAGCATTCCCACATACTGACACATGCATAGCAACACACATGATGAATGCCCCCCCCCCCACACACACACACACACACACACAGACACAGACACAGACACACACACATACACACACACACACACACACACACACACACATACACACACATACAAACACTTAGACAAATATAGGCTACTTATACATAGTGTACATAGTACACATAGTACAGTAACATACATTATGTATGAACCTACACACACACACACACACAGCCAAGCTCCTGTATACCCCATTTCCCAGTCTGCCTGCCACTCAGTGACTTGTGAGGGGATCGATGGGAGGCAGAATGCCATGTATAAATAATACACATGCAGGGTGACCTGATGGACTAAGACCATGTTCAATCATCATTTACTCAGAGGGGCCTCTGTCAATACCATACTTCTTCCCCTGTCTGTCTTCTGTCCCCTCTCTCACCCCTCCCTCTCTCTCTCTCTCTCTCTCTCTCTCTCTCTCTCTCTCTCTCTCTCTCTCTCTCTCTCTCTCTCTCTCTCTCTCTCTCTCTCTCTCTCACACACACACACACACACACACACACACACACACACACACACACACACACACACATTAATACTCTCATGGTTTTCTTGATATCCATTCTACTTTCCCTCAGAATTTCCCCCGACAAAACTATAGCATTGTTGTGATACGTATGTAAAGGTCTCCATAGATCCCCAATGTCCCCGCCCTCAGGACATACATCGCCCACGACATTACAGAGGCACTCCATTATTGTGATGCATATAGAAAGGTATTTATGTGATTGAAATAAGAACATATACTGACCTGTCCATGAACCGTAAAAAGAAAATAACATAATTGACAAAAGTTTCAAAGAAATTAAAATTGCATAACATTGCATTGGCAGATAATGATAATTCTCATTAGTAAAATGAATGTGAGGAGAAATGCTTTCCAAGAAATGTCTTACCTGCCCGCTTCATTTTCCTGTGTCTACTAATAAAGCCGTGTAGTTGAGCTGCGCCTGATTGTCTCCTTGTCTCTCCTGGGTAAACAAGAGAGATGGTCTGATGTCTCGCAATCAGAGCTAATTGTTTATGACACTGTCTTGGCAAACTAGCAGCCAAGTCAAGCTCAAGCCATTATGAGTTACATGATGAATGAGCCACAATCAATATCTCAACTGTGCAGAAACAACAACAGCTACTCTACCCAAAGCCATTACGCACACGCCACAGTGTATAGGGAACTTTATAGGCTGTCAAGTTGAACCATGGAGAACCAACCTTTCTACTCGTATAAGCACAAATGAATGGCAACGTTTAAGTACGTGTACACATAAACGAATGATTTACTAACTAATAAGCTGTAATCGTTCAAGTCCTCCTCACACAACGCCCTTCCCTATAAAGGGCTGGGGATATTAATCAGGTAGTTAAAGCACAACACTTTTATTTGTTTATTTGTTTTTATGTGTTTTTAAGAAGACGCCATCTCGCTCCGGGCCTCTTGCGGCCCAAACTCTCTGTGTCTCTGGAACTGATCTGGGACCTGCCTGCATGGGCTGTGGTGTCTGGGGCTGATCTGGGACCTGCCTGGGCTGTGGAGTCTTGGGCGCTAGGGGCTGATCTGAGACCTGCCTGGGCTGTGGAGTCTTGGGCGCTAGGGGCTGATCTGGGACCTGCCTGGGCTGTGGAGTAGGGACGCTAGGGGCTGATCTGGGACCTGTCTGGGCTGTGGAGTAGGGACGCTAGGGGCTGATCTGGGACCTGTCTGGGCTGTGGAGTAGGGATGCTAAGGGCTGCGCCGTGACTCACCCAGTGGAGCGGCAGACGCTGAACAGATGTCTCTGCTCCTTTCTTCTCTACCGCCACTGCACCGCTGGGGCCTTGTAATGAAATCCTATTATTTACCATGATTTTCCTATTTTCTTTGTGCCTTTCTGAATAACCATTGAAGTGCTTTATTAAATGTCAATTTTTTAAAAGCCACAGCCAATACAACCTTCTCAGATTAAATATCGACTGACAACATGATGGTTGGGAGCCATGTTAAAAGTATTGATTTGTTCATCTAATGTATATGAAACTGGAGAACAGAAGACAGAGAATGAGATTGAGCATGAGTCGTACAAGAACAATCTGTCTCCCTTTTGTCTCTGACCAGGAATTGCGACCCAGATGAAAACAATTCTTGACTCTTAGTGACATCTGTTCAGAACGGTCAATCGGCCTCATTTTTTTGACAGATTAGTCAATGCTAAAACTGTGGCTTGAACAAGGTTATCGCTAAATCCATTTGTGTCATTAGCCATTTCTTCTTACAAAAGAGAGCAGATCACTTGTCTTGGAGGTTTACGCGACAGCATGCATTTCATCACTGGTCTGGTCTTAAAAACTATAACTGTAAGATAAATCAACTGAATATCCCAATAAAAAATAGTAATTGGGTAAATTATTCAAAATTCACTATCCATTGATCATTATACAGCAATAAAGGGTTACAACATATTCATAATGTGTTATAACAATTTACATAAGTTTACATAACAAAACCAAATCAAAATCAACTTTTAGGCTTATTAGCCAAAGTTTACTGCAGATAAAAAACAAAAAAAACTGACCAGACTGATTGACAGCCATCACTCACCCAACTTCCGGACATAGGGTATAAAACCCTCCTTCCTTGCTGCCCCTTACGTCATGCTGGAGTTGCAAAGCCTCCCACCTCCTCCCCTGCTCCTCCATTTCACTATTAGCTCTAAGCTCCAAATGACCCCTCATCCATAGGGGGTGTTAGCGGACATCACTCACAAGTGATCTGCTATTGGCATCCCAGGACCATGGCCAGCTACCAAGCCAAATTTGCTATTCTCTGTACTCACTTCAAGCAATCCAAGGGCGAACTAGTGAATATACAGAGGGTCTGGACCTACTCCATTCAGAATCGATTTCAGGCAGGAGGCGTAAACTCTGTTGAAGTTTGAAACGATTGGGCTTGATTTTATCCCATCGCTAGCGTTTGGTTGTGACAGCTATAGAAACTTCAACGTGCCTCACCCCACACGCCTCACCCCATCCCCCCCCCCCCATTCACTGATTGGTCCGGATGGAATGTATCGTGAGAAATCGAGTTCAATGGGATCAGACCCAGATGTAATGGTGAAGGGAAATGAAAATCGAGTGGAAGCTTACGGAGGGCTATGCCAGGCTAGTAGATATAGCTCTTTCGAGACAGTTTTTGCTGGTTGTTAATGCGTCACCTCCACAACAGAAGCAACTCCATTGTGTACAGGGGGAATAAGTCACAGGAAGTTAGCTATATACAACTGCGCGGGGGGAGAGCTCTACGGTGGCCAACAATGCCTGAACCTATAGTGTTCCTTTGAATACCTGAACCTGCCTAGTGTACCTTTAACATGACAGAATGAAGAAGCCTGTTCTCACAGTTGATAAGCAGTTGTGTTCCAGATACCAAGGTGGTGCAGTAGGCCTGCCTGCCCTGATTCAGCCGCCATTGGCGCTTGGCAGGTGCTAACTTCGAGCCCTGGGTTTGACTGCACCCATAAGCTTTATTACAGTATGTCTCACGACAACTTTCAATATAAAAGCATTACAAAGCTTCCACTACCTCTCAATGGCAGTTAGTCCGTACCACAGCAATGGCAGTTGATAGTTTCAAGTTGCTATTGACCCCGAGAAACAGATCTATGGAAATCTATCTATGGGAGTTTTGGTTAGCAGTACAGGTTTTGCAGTTTTACAATATGCGCTCTCTCTGCGAGCAGCCTCTTGGAGTTAGGATAGAGCTCTCTCTTGCTGTAATTACTGGAGTTGGGCCTCTCAGTCAGGAATAAAATACAAGCATACAGGAGATCAGAAAGAGTGAAACATTATCAGAGTTAAGACGATAAGAGCTGGGGCTGCTGAATGCTAAGTGTTGCTATAGAAGTGTGCCCCCCTCCCCTCCAACCTCTAGGGGATGAAGCCTTCTGGAGTGTGTGAGCGGGTGTGCATATGTGTGCATGACTCTGTGTGTGTGTATGTGTGTGTGTGTGTGTGTGTGTGTGTGTGTGTGTGTGTGTGTGTGTGTGTGTGTGTGTGTGTGTGTGTGTGTGTGTGTGTGTGTGTGTGTGTGTGTGTGTGTGTGTGTGTGTGTGTGTGTGTAGGTTTGTGTGTGCGTGTGTGTTTGTGCCTGTATGCTTGTGTGTGTGTGTGTGTGTGTACAGTGTGTGTGTGTGTGTGTGTGTGTGTGTGTGTGTGTGTGTGTGTGTGTGTGTGTGTGTGTGTGTGTACAGTGTGTGTGTGTGTGTGTGTGTGTGTGTGTGTGTGTGTGTGTGTGTGTGTGTGTGTGTGTGTGTGTCTGGCTGCCTAACGGAGTCCTGACCGCATCTGGTCTGTGTCAGATAGCGCCGGGGGGTGGCATGGCCACTGATATGGCTCAATGTGATTACTGTGCATTACACTGGGCCCAGTACAAATGGAGCATCTCCCATCAGCAGCCTGCTCTCTCAATGAGTGGGCCCCACCAGAGAGAGGGAGAGGGAGAGAGGGAGAAGAAGAAGAGGGAGAGAGAGGGGGAGATAGGGAGAGAGAGAGGGAGAAGAATAGGGAGAGAGAGAGACAGATGAAGAGGGAGAGAGATATTTAACAGAGAGAGAGTAATAGTTGATATGTATGATGTGTATGTATTAGAGATATGTATGAGAGAAAGTAGGCTATGTAACAGAGATGGGGGACTCGAGTCTAGTGACTTGACTCGAGTCAGACTTAAGTCGCCAGATTGAGGACTTGTGACTTGCTTGATCAACAGTGAGAAAAGACTTGACTTGACTTGGACTTGCTACTCATGACTTGAGACTTGACTTAGACTTGCATGCAATGACTCGACAAGTCATTGCTGTCTTGGTTAATTGGTGAATAATAATAATAAAAACGATTTTCGATTGGATATTTCCTGTTGCATGTGGGCGAACCTGGCAACCTCTCTACTAGGTGCTAGGTGACGCGCCCGCCATCTACAGTAGAGCGGTCGGGGTTTAGAAGGTGGAAGCTGTTACCAGTCCTGCTGCTATTGCAGCAGCCAGTGTTCCCAAAATCATAACATTTAGATTTAAAGACTATTCAACTCAACAAAAGAAACGATTCGCCGAGACATCCGACACATCCAGCACCACGTAAAATGTTATCCGCCATTTCCGAAGGCGACTAAAGAAAAGTAAGAAATGTCTCTAGCTAATTTCACATTATTTTTAATCTAACGTTAGCTGGCAGAGCTAACATCCCACCTCCATCAGTAAAACGTGACAAGAGTTGTATTATGTTGACTTAGTTTCACATTGATCCCGCCTATCAAATAACAGACTGTGAATTTGACTGAAATAAGGTAGCCTATCTGAAATTGCCAGATTGATTCACTTGGCAGATCAGGTCTAGCTAGCGCTAGTTGGTAGTCCAAAGTCTACTAGAAAATCACTCAGAGTGCGCAAACCTCCTCCAAGCGAACACATCACCTCCTCTTGCATCCATCCATAACTTTTTTAGTTATCTTGCGAACAAACAAACATATACAGACAAACCAGCAAACTCCGATAAAAACATAACCTCCTTGGTGGAGAGAAAAACTTCGAAACGGTCTTTGTCCCGACGCACATAATTGTTGACATTCACGATAATGTCGAGGGGAAGCTGAGACAAATCATGCATGACTGCAAGTAGGCTAGCCTACTTCTTTGTGTTGGATGAGAGTAGGCTAGGCTACAGATGCGATGGATGTTACATCACATCTGTACTCTCACCATGGACGTTAGGAAATGTGATACATTCTTAAAAATGGAGTGGGAGCATAAATGCATTGAATATGAGGCTATGTTGCACTAACTGGTTTTCAGTTTTGTGCTATCATTGAATGGTGATTTATGTGAGCCCTTTGCACTGAAATTAATACTTTTCACTCATGTGGCTGTAAAATACTTGTATTTGTCGTTAGGGAATGCATAAGCCTATTAAAAATGCATTTGAGCATGAAAAAAATGAAATATATGTTATATACATTTTATTCTTATTCAGAATTATTTTGTAGCTTCTCTCATGTCAGATGTGCGAAAGTGCGCAGCCACTATTTGGCCTCTGATGGTGATGATAAGAAATTGTGGCCCTCTTAGTCATGAAAGTTGCCCATCCCTGCAATGTAGCTGTTAGTTTGTTAGCGCTAGCTGCTTCTATTTTTATTAAATCATTATATAAAGTAGGCCTATAACAGCCAAACAACATGCACAAACCCTATTACTGTAAATGTATGTAAAAGTATATGAGAGATGTATGACATAAATGAGAAATGGGCCACTTTCAAGAGTATATAGCCTAACATAGAAGTGTCTCCATTTCATTTCCGTATGGTATTTATTAATGGGATATTATGCAATGAAAACATGAGCTAAACACACATTCTCTCTCTCTCTCTCTCTCTCTCTCTCTCTCTCTCTCTCACACACACACACACACACACACACATTCACAACATAAAGTATGAGAGAGTGAGGCCTTTTTGAAGGAGTAGTGGACATAGAAGTTGAGTACTCATACCGTGTTGAGTACTCTGTCTGGTAATTATTGTTTGGTACACCAGGCCCTGTAGTCGTTCCTAGTAATTCTGATCCTGCTGGTCCTATTGAGCATTTCTTTAGCCTTATGTCCCCTTCTTCTATTTGTTAGCCCTTTTGTACAAAGGAGGGCTACATAAAACGTAGGCTGCCGTCTCTTCAAGTTTTAAGACGGTTGTCTTCCAGCTTATTATATGACTTGACTTGTGACTTGCTTGACCTAAGCTATGACTTGACTTGACTTGACTCGACCTAAGCTATGACTTGACTTGACTTGACTCGACCCTCACAAAAACGACTTGGGACTTGCTTGAGACTTGAAGGTTAAGACTTGAGACTTGCTTGAGACTTGCATATGTGTGACTTACTCCCATCTCTGCTATGTAATAATTGATTTGGCAATACAAATGTCTAAATATTTCTCATGCCAATGAAGCACTTTTGAATTGAATTTTTGAGAAAATTCAGAGAGAGAGAGAGACACACACACACACACAGAGATAGAAAAATAGAAAGAGAAAGAGAGACCTGATCCAGAGGATAAGTGTAAGGAGAGCTTCTTCCCGCGGTTCATATTTTAAGGAGTGGGGACAGAAGTTGCTGATAAATTTGCGATAATAGTTTTGAAGTGCGCATAGCCCTTGAACGCAGACTTTAAAAATGTCTCTCGGAGGAAGCGTGTTTAGGCGGCAGGAAGGGAAAGCTAAAGATAAATCATCAAGGCTGGTGCTCTCCGCGCTCCGCTCCTTCTGCCGCCCGACACTGATATCCTCTCCCGTGCACGCGGCCCTTCTGCTGGTGTAGATTTCAGCAGGAAATATGAGGTGTTGGAGGGCCACGTTCACTCACCTCCTCCACAGACGGCCTCGGTAGAAGGGAGGGAGTGGAGATCCTTTTGGAACGGGAAATATGCATCAAACATGACTTTGTCTTCTGTTCATGCCTGCTCTCTCTCTGCGCTCTCTCTCTCTCTCTCTCTCTCTCTCTCTCTCTCTCTCTCTCTCTCTCTCTCTCTCTCTTCAATTAAATTCAAAAGTGCTTTATTGGCATGACAAATATTTAGACATTTGTATTGCCAAAGCAATTATCACATACGTTGAACATACAGGTTTAAGACATGGACATAACAACAGGCAAATAATCAGAATGTAGACATAAAACATGCCTAAACAGACATTCATACAGCCTACAGTATGAACTATTGATACTGAGGAATAATAATGCAATCAAACAGAGGATAGTGAAGGTGCGTGTATGTATGGGGAGAGATATACCAGATGTACAGACATAAAGACAGGTTATTCTCTCACCTACACAGAGGTGATGCTAATCATCACACATGCGCTCAGTGCTTTAGTGTCCACCGGACTGTTCTAGAATAGCTTCTACAGCAGCCATTAATAAACACCACCGCCAGGCAGGAACTTCACATTAGCCACGAAGACAAACCAGCCGCAAGTCAAGGGTCAGGGAGAGTGGTGGTGGTGGTGGTGGTGTGTGTGTTTGTGTGTGTGTGTGGGAGAGGTGGGTGGGTGGTTAGGGGGGCATCAAATCCATCAGCTCAGAGTCAGAAAGTCAGCTGCTCCGTTGGATCTGTGGCGGCCCAGGCAAACACTGCTGGAGGCTTTCAGGGTGGAGGTGGCAGAATGAGACAGAAACAGAAAGAAAGAGAGAGAGGGAGAGAGAGAGAGAGAGAGAGAGGAAATGGAGGAGATGAGAGAGAGAGAGGGAGCGAGAGAGAGAGAGAGAGAGAGAGGAAGTGGAGGAGATGAGAGCGCTCGCTGGCCACCCCAGATGCTGCTGATCCTGCATGGTTGTGCTAGCGCTCCCGGGGTCGAAGGCCAATTGCGCTAATGTGTGCACGGCAGCCCACGACCCCCCATTACCGAGACTAATGCAGCGCTGCGAGTCGCGCCCACACCCTGTGTGGTCTGGGTGAAGCGCCGGGCCGGCAGTGGGAGAAAACAGGACCCCTCCTGCCTCGTCTTGCCTCATTCTCCGCTCTCATTACCAGCTCAGTAGCCTGCAGAAGTGCCCACATACCAAAAAAAAAAAGAAAAAAACACAGCGAACAGAAAACAGTTTGTTCCGCATAATCAGAGAATGCATTATACATTTCCTGAGTGTTCTCTTCAAACCTGCAGAGACAGGCTGGCTCAGCCAGGGCAGCCATTTTGTGATTCTGTGCATGGAAGCTTTACTTTTATACCCAGTATGGTTGGATTAAGACCAAGAATTTGTTAGGTTGTTTCTCTCTTCTGAACAAATGATAGTATTATATATGCCACTCTATACTTATAATGTTTGAAAGAACTTCCCTTACACAACGTTTAGCAGACACTTTTATCCTTTTGGTCACTTTTATTATGATTTTATGTCAGGGCAAAACGGCAGAAACCAGGAATTGAACTCACAACTCTTCAGGCTAGCACTACCCATGACAGAAAGCTAAACTATCACGTCCAGTCAATGGCCGGGTTTCCCAGAATTGTTAAGAAGCTCTTAAGTGCTAAGAACTTCTTAGGAGCGTTGTAAGAATGTTCTAAGAACGCTCCTAAGAAGTTCTTAGCACTTAAGAGCTTCTTAGCGATTCTGGGAAACCCGGCCATTATCTGTTCATGTCTCCTCTGTGGATTCACTGGTTGCGTGTGTAACCAACAACAGCTTCCTTGAAGTGTGTATTGGGCTTAAGTAGCATACTAGTATTCCCTGGAGACGGAAACCCCTGCTGCTCTAACGTGCAGTGTGTGTACATCGAGTATAAAGTGGGGGAGCATGTGAATGTTTAATACAGCACCTCAGGCTTCTCCCGTCAGGCCATATATATCACAACCCCCATCAAACTCATAAAGAGCTCGCACTTCTTCACACGGGAAATGTGACAGTTATATTCCTCGAATGAAATCATTAGCACATACCATGAAATGTGTCGAGCAGCACTGCATACAGTTGTGCATAATTCAGCTCAGGGGATGGGTCTGGTTTTCAGCTCAGCTGTTGGCACTTTAGTGTGCTCTACATATAAAAGGTAAATAGCCATAATGACTATAAACGTGTACTCGTTTTGAATAACATTCATTTGCATGGACTTGCTAAAAGTATTTACACAACATCAAAAGACTAGCAGGCTCAAGAGAGTGACTGAAGTGGCCAGTGTGACTCCATCAGGAGTGCCAGGTTCACCATCACCTGCTGTTACACGTGCTATCATTAGTGTGAGAGAGAGAGAGAGATGGAGAGAGAGAGAGAGAGAGAGAGAGAGAGATGGAGAGAGAGGGGGATAGGGAGAGAGAGGGAGAGCAATGGAGAGAGATGGAGGGAGAGAGAGATGGAGAGAGAGAGAGATGTGCGTGTCTGATGTTTACTCAGTTACCCCCCCCCCTATTATTTCAGTCCTCAGTATGATTTCTCACGGTGCTTTGATTGGCAGTACTGAAGGGCTACGGCTAGGCTGGCATTTTCAGTGAGTTTCTCCCGCAACACCTGTAGTTTTCAATTATGCTAAGGAGACCACCACCAGACTAATCTGTAATTGGAACATATTTCAGGGGGCCTGTTGGAACATAGCTCTCCCTCCCACTGTGTGGAAATCAGATGCCAAAGGAAAAGTTAACAGGCAATCTGGGGACTGTTTTTTTTTTTTTCTGGAGTTTCAAGAACTACTAACATTTTCTCTCTTTTTATTTTCTCCCAAAGTGCAAATATCGACACGCGTCGTTGTGAAATTTCACTTCTCACTTGACCGTGTTCAAAAAGTTAGGGCCAAGTTTTGACAAAAAGGCCAACATTGGAATAACACGTATTTCCATCCACTCAAAAGCACACAATATATTCTGAGGGAAGAGTGGCATATTTAATTTAAATTCTTAATGTGGTGTAGCTGTGCTTACGAGGACTGGAGTGGCCATTGGGGGATTCAAACCAGGCCGGCTACTCCTGGACACTGGATTCTGAGTGGAGGCACTGCTGCTGCTGTTGCTGTGAAAGGAAATATCCCTTTGAGGGAAATAAAGCCTTTGTCTGTCTGTCTAGCTGTCTCTCTCTCTGTCTGTCTGTCCGTCCGTCCGTCCGTCCGTCAGTCTGTCGGTCTGTCTGCCTTACTGCCTACCTAGACCACTTCAGACCTCAAAATCCCACCCATTTAGGAGGTCAATGTAAGATAAGACATACTTGTACAACATCTGATGATCAAAATATCTATTCATTTTTTTAAGAAATGGTTTCATATACAGGGTGGGTATGCTTGGGTATGACTGGTGTGTATAGGGGTGTAGAGTAGGGAGGTGTCCTTCCCTATGAGAGATGGAGTGTGTGTGTGTGTGTGTGTGTGTGTGTGTGTGTGTGTGTGTGTGTGTGTGTGTGTGTGTGCCGTGTTCACTGAGATGAGAGAGTAATCCTGTATGGTCCCTCTCTAAGAGCCGGTCATGCATGCGTTCCTCTGCATGTGAGCGTTGGGCAAATCCACTTAGCCACACAAAGGAATCTTTTCTTCCCTTTCGCCCATCCTTTAACTTACAGGATTTAAAAGTCACATCCCACAAAGGTCACATCTCAGACACAAAAACTAGAAAGGGAGGAAATCCTATTCGACAATTAACAGACTTTTTATTATTTTTATATTTTTATTCATCGTCATACTTAAGTAATCCTGTAAAGAAGACCATCTGTGGACGAAAGGTATTGAAATATCATAATTGTTTTTTTGTTGTTCTTCAGGAACCTATTGATTTAGAAACCTAAATCCTCTGAGTTTTTTTTTCTGTCTTTTTTCTCAAACACTACATCAGCAAAACAGCTGAACTGATATGATGGCATGGATGAAAGAGATACTCTAAACACCAATCGACAGTGCAGCAAACATTTTTTGCAGTTTCAGAGGAAGTGTTCCCTAAAAAAGAGCATAAAGCGAGGCCAGAGCCTGTTTCCGACTGCCCTGTGGAGTTTGAACTTTGATTGGGTTGCAGTAAGACAAACCTTCCTCTCTAAAGTTTCAGGCCTCCGTGGGTATTGTATTTCATTTGTTCTGGTACTTTGCAGAAATGGGCAGTTTTATCTTTTCTTTTTTTTCCCCATTTTTCTTTTTTTCTTTTGTCTTCTTCCTCATCGAGTTCTTTCTGTCTGCATTAACTTCCATCCTTGGGGTCTGAGTAGGAAATGGTGGGCCTGCTCCTCCATGCTTTTGATTAACTCCACTGCAGGGTTTTGGAAGGGGAAGAAACAGATGTGGCCTCACAAAGAAAAAGAGCGAAAAGAAAAAAAAAAATGTCTTATGCTTTTAATTCTCTGCTGATTAGAAAAAAAAAGAGAGTGTGATTCAACCTTCAGGGTTGTTGTGCAGTTGTTGATGTGCATGTTGTTATTGCCTTCCTTGTACTTCAGAGCCGCTGATGTTCCCCGTCTGGTCTATGCAAACAAACGCAAGCCCTGGCAACACACACAGTCAGATCGGAACTCTGCACAAAGTTGGTGCGAATGTATGCTAGTGGTAATTAGCTAACACATGTTTCAGTATTTCTTTCTCCCCAATGTTTTGGCCTTGAGGACGGCAGCCAGATGGGGCTTGGTGTATTTCATTTTTAATCTTTTTGTGTTCTTTCTTTTTTTCCCTTTCCATGGTTGAAGATTGCCAACATCCTAATGCAAGCCAAGCGCTGACATTTACTGTATTTATTTAATTACGAAGTGTCTCTCTTTGTCTTCTGTAACAGATGACTTCAAACGTGAAAACCTTGTGTGTAAAAACCTTGGTCTACCATTGCAAATGGAAAACAACAATTAATTGAGTTTGTCTGCAGTGATGCAGCTGCTTCTGAACAAATTCACCTGTAAGAATGCACATTGTTCAGGGACAACAAATGTTTTGCCCACTCTTCCAATCCAAGTTAATGTAAAACTCCCCAGTGCTCACTCCCATTGAATGCTATGGAAACAAAACCTAGATATGACAGAGAACTGGACACAGAGTTGCCAAATTAGGCATGCTTGCACCTGCGACCGTGTCCAGTCATTTGAGAGGGCGAAGGTCCATGCACAGAAATGGGGAACATTAAGGTCTGGGCTACATCAGGCACGCAACTGAAAAAAAAGTGCTCCGTTCGTGGCGTGAAAAAACAGTTTTAGTTTGGTCTCATTTGCTATCACGTCTGCTGTAGCCAGTTCCACTGATTATCATTGCAGCTAATTGTTACAGCAGACTACCAGTAAACGGAATGCTTCAGTTGTGTGACCAGTGTGGCTTTCCAAACAATGGCTGAAAATATAAATAGTGAAACAAAAATGTACATATATGTACGTATACAAATATACATATACATATTTATATAAACATTAAGATACAGAATTATTGTATTGTAATGTATTACATTTACCATAAGTAAAGTTCAGGAAAATGGGGTGAAATGTTAGCCTGACGAGCCAGAGATGTAGGGTCAGGGTACTCACCATAGGCAGGACTCAATCGAAGGGGTGGGATAAACAGTTGTCCTTCAAACTCCCTCTCCATGCAATAGGATGGCGCTACAACCAATTGTCTTCTTGTTTTCCAGTACCAGCAGTAGAAGGATGGGGAAATCACATTAAACAGTCGCAACTTATGGTTGCAGGTCAGTCATCATTATGTTAAGCCCGCCCACCAACTCTATATACAATGTGATTGGCCCGATCGTCATTTCAAATTTCTGGCTCCCAAGTCATGGGGTAGTTGCTCCATTACCACGGCAGCAAATTAGATTTGGTGCTGTTAGGGCCGTTTAGATTTCTAGGCTAGTGAAATGCTGGAAATCTATCCAATACGAACAACCAGCATAGCAACCACTTTATTTAGCACAGCTACAATCATACTGAAGCAACATTCTAGCACCTCTACTATAACATCAACATCGGAACCACCATAGCAACCGACACAATTACCTTAGCAACCACAATATTTAGTATAGCAACCACCATATCTACCCTAGCAACCATTGTAATTACTATAGCAACAGCCTAGTAATAACTACCATAATGTCAACCTAGCAACTACCATAGCAACTAACATAATTACCCTAGCAACCAAGATAGCAGCCATTTTATTTAGCATAGCAACCACCATGTCTACCTTAGCTACTAACTATCAACACATTCAAATGTCACTCACTGATGACATCAGAAAAATGTACTGTTGTCTCTTATGTCTGAGTGTGTAGAGATACATACTGTGCATACATGTAGACATCAAGATACAGAAGTGTATTCTTCTGTGTCCCCCAAAAGTAAAAATAAAAAAAAGTTTATAATCTCCTTCATTCAGAAAAAGAGGGGTGAAATGCTGCAAATCTGCATCATTGATATTGTACGGGGATGATGAATCCTCTGTCCTGAGTCATTGTCGTAATGGGCTCCTCTCTCTCATTTTCAGTGAAGCTTCTTTGACAGATGGAGCATTGGTCTGGCACGGTGTCTAGCAAGAAAGCAGTGAGGGCTGAAGTCTAGTCTACCCTCCCTCCCCCACTTCCCGCCCAACGCCCCCCCGCCCTCCGTCTCCGAGCACGAGATGGTTTCCTCTGAAGAACACAGTGTTTTGTGAGCGCTGAGAAGCGTATCTGGCAGAGCCTGAGAGGAGCCCTGTTGCCTCAGATCGTCAGACAATGGCAGTGTCATGTCATGTGGCAACACACTGGATGACTGACATTTAGGCATTTCTGAAGGAAGGTTATTGAGCAGTTAAAAGGCCCAAGATGGATATCTCTTTTATCCCAATAAAACCGCCCTCCATCAGACAAGGAGAGCCAGCGCTTTGTGTAGACCATGAAATACACAGGGGACGGCAGTTGGAAGGGGGAGAGACAGGCAATAAATGTATCAAAAGAAAACAGTAATGCTGCCCTGCTCCTGGAGAATGGTGCTGGAATATATGTGTCCGGTCAGGTGGGGTCACGGAATTGTCCCCGTGGCAGTTGACAGTTAGAGAGCCATGGAGGGACGGAGGCGTTGAACAAATGAACAGTATAGAACCAATTCACAACACTCCACTTATTTTCTCTCTCTCTCTCTCTTTCTCTCTCTGTCTCTCGTTTACTTTCACTCTCTCCCCCCCTCTCTCTCTCCATCTCTCCCCCTGGCCCAGTGTCATTAGAGGCTTGACTGGTGCAGCGTTGGGCACATTTACTTCTTCATAGGGTGTAATGTGTCACCTTTCTCCCCCTCCTTTTTCAATTTCTCAAATTTAGATTTCCACATCAAGGGAGCCATTGCGCTGATGGAATCAAAGGGGCCGCGTGTGTCTTTGAAGCCCTGGTGATGAAGAGATGAAACGGAGAAGGTGCTGCTGCCTCCTGCCATCCCCACTGCTCCTGTCTGACCACGTTTGCCTGGATGAAAGCCACCTCTCTCCACACTCACCTCTCCACGCTCTCTATCTATTCATCCATCCATCTATCTATCTATCTATCTATCTATCTATCTATCTACTTATCTATCTATCTTGCTCTCTCTCTCTCTCTCTCTCTCTCTCTCTCTCTCTCTCTCTCTCTCTCTCTCTCCCCCATACATGTTTCACTC
>NC_085004.1:9698563-9716063 GCF_963854185.1 Sardina pilchardus
TCCCACTGCTGCCTCTCTCTCTCTCTTTCTCTCTCTCTCTATACATATAAATATATATCCTTTTATCTCTCTCTCTCTCTCTCTTCATCTCTCTCTCTCTCTTTATCTCTCTCTCTCTTTCTCTCTTTCTCTCTCTCATATATACTATACTATACTATGAGGAGGCCTATGACGTGGGTGTGTACCCTACAGAGGGCTAGTCCACAAGCTCCACTCAGAGAGAAATGTCTTGAATCTAGTTGAATCTCTGGTTTAATGCTTGAATCTTTGCAGTATGATTTTGTATATGTGTGTGGTGTGTGTGTGTGTGTGTGTGTGTGTGTGTGTGTGTGTGTGAGAGAGAGAGAGAGAGAGAGAGAGAGAGAGAGAGAGAGAGCATAGCTTTCATAAAGACCTACTTGTAGTCCTTACCCCTGCCTTCCTTAGCTGCCACGCTGCCAAATATGACACACACCTATATACTGTACACACACTCCTATATTCTTACACAAACACACACACACACACACACTCCCACATACACATACACACACTCCTTCATACACACATTCCTACATACACACACACACTTATATGTACATAATTCTTACATACACACCTACATACACATGCACACACTCCTACATGAACACACTCCTACATACACACACTCCTACATACACACACACCTACACACACACACACACACCTGCATACACACACTACATGCACACATTCCTACATACACACCTACATACGCACACACACCTACACACACTCCTACATACACATACTCCTACATAATGACACCAGCACACATTGATATGTAGGCATTCCGTTAGTTTACATCTTCACATTTTCTGCTCTTTGGAGTTGAATGAGTTATATCTCTCTCTCTCTCTCTCCCGCTCACATGTTCCTTCTCTCTTTATTTCTTTCTTCCCTCCCCCACCCACCCACACACACACACACACACACACACACACAGACACACACAGACACACACAGACACACACACACACACACACACACACACACACACACACAGACACACACAAACAGCACATAAATGACTACCATTATCTGTCTGACGGGATTCCAAGTCATCAAGAAGTAACACCTCTCCGCTAATACAATAGTTGTTGGAAGTTAAACTTTCGGGAGGAGGCAGCGAACATTAGCCCAAGATTAGCGCAACGTTGGGAAGTGGGAGACAATGGGCCCGTAATGGCCCAGTCTGTTTGCACAGCCTCATTTGTGAGTCTGGCACTCGCCCCCAGAGGCATCCGGGGAGGCATTAGACAGAGCCCGGGCAGATGAACAATGATTGATATGCACTAACAGAAACAGGAGTCTTGGGCCAACTCACCATGCACTCGCCCGCATGGAAGCATTACACAAAGCTAAGTACGCTTGGAGAATAGAGGAACCAGCCACGGGGATGGAGGGAGAGAGAGAGAGAGAGATGGAGGGGAGAGAGGGAGAGGAGGGTGGAGGGAGAGAGAGAGAGAGATGGAGGAGAGAGATGGGGATGGGGTGGAGGGAGAGAGAGAGAGAGAGATGGAGGGGAGAGAGGGAGAGGAGGATGGGGTGGAGGGGGAGAGATATGAGGAGAGATAGATAGATAAACAAACAGAACGATACAGGATAAGAGAGATAAAGCGAGAGAAATATAGAGAGAAATGAAGGGAAAAGGAGAGAGGGGAATCAGAGATGAACTGAAGAGAGGGAGAGAAATAGAGAGAAGAGAGAGAGAGCGAGAGAGGGAAATTAACCTCCCACATATGGCAAATCGATCTTTGATAAAAGCTGTTTTGCTTGCCGTTGTTTACATAGATAATGGGAGGCTATGCAACAGGCATACATCAGCAGGGGATAAGGGCATCTGTCAGACAAACACATCACGTGTTGGGCCAAACCAGCGCGCTCTCGTCCTGACTCTGGGCTCGTCGCGGCCCGCAACTGTTTGCGTGCCGCTCTAATTGTGTACTGACCCGGGTCTCAGTCAATTAGGCCACTTCTCAGGTACTTTCCACACGACAATTAATGTCCATTTGCATACATAACTGCACCCTCTCTCGTCCTCTTCAGCAAACATTGTGTGAAGCAAATTGTTGCCATGGAGACAAAACCATTCTGTGGCAGATGTTTGAGGTGGGAACTGGTCTATTTAGCCAAAGTCACAAAGCCTTCTATCGAGCCTCTTCAGAAGAATGCACCGCTTTGTACGTGCGCTGCAATCTCTCAGATGTATAGCCAAGGTCACGCGTCAGGTCTGACGCCCTTTTATGGGACTGGCAGTGCGCTGAATGACCTTGCAGTCGGAGCTTCTAGAAGGTCACGTGTCTAGAAAAGGCCACAGCATCTGTCACATGTACTAATAGGAGAGGCGTGTGTGTACCCGGCGAGGGCTGGAACACGGAGCCTGCCCTTTCGCTCTGGGGCTTTACGACGGGAGCATCTCGCTCGTCTTTACAATAGGACCGGAGTCTGACCCAGCCTGCATGTCAAACACTCGGCTCACTCCAAAGCACTTTACTTCATGCACTTAATATTCCACACATCGACCAGTTGTCTGTCTGCCCTTTTCTATAATTAACACAATTATTATCTTCAGCTCTAGTTTAGAGTACATAATGGAGTATAGCAATAAATGTGTAAATAAACAAACAGCCTAAACATGCTATTATTAATAAACTAAATAGAACTTCACAGAATAATAACAATAATCATGAACATATACAAACTGTGGGAAATTAATTAGTTAGAAGCACAGTAAACAGTTA
Organism: Sardina pilchardus; assembly: GCF_963854185.1. Lineage (NCBI taxonomy): Eukaryota > Metazoa > Chordata > Actinopteri > Clupeiformes > Clupeidae > Sardina > Sardina pilchardus. The sequence continues at coordinate 9,701,329 of NC_085004.1, forward strand.
TGTCTTTAGACAGGTTTGGAGATAAATACACACATGTGATATGCATGTGTGTGTGTGTGTGTGTGTGTGTGTGTGTGTGTGTGTGTGTGTGTGTGTGTGTGTGTGTGTGTGTGTGTGTGTGTGTGTGTGTGTGTGTGTGTGTGAAAATACTCACACTTGTGATATATGGTCAGGCTATGCCTGAAGTTTTTAATTGAAATAATGATAACATTGATCTCCATTAGATTGCTAGCTACTATAAGCAAATTGAAAATCTTAAGGGTACTTTAGCTTGAGCGGATTTTAGCTACAGTACATGTATCTTGATTGCATTGCACCTAACCCGTCTCCCTCTCGAGGATGAGAAACATCTTTGAACGCTTGTCCTGAAATGTAAAACTACACTGTTCAAAACTAAACAAAGATTTCTTTTGCAATAGCTGAGAGGCTTATGTTCCTGTTTGTGGTGGGAGCATTACCAGGTTGCTCTCTCACACTCACTCTTCCTCTCTCTCTCTCTCTCTCCTCCACTCTCTCTCTTCCACCCTCTCTCTCTCTTCCTCTCTCTCTTCCTCAATCCCCATCTCTCTTCCACTCTCTCTTCCTCTCTTTCTCCCTTCTTCCCTCTTCCTCTCTCGCTTCTTCCCCATCTCCAACTCCCTCTCTCTCCCTCTCTCTCTCTCTCCCTCCCTCCCTCTCTCTCTCTCTCTCTCTCTCTCTCTCTCTCTCTCTCTCTCTCTCTCTCTCTCTCTCTCTCTCTCTCTCTCTGTGCTCTGAAGCAGGGCTGCTGGTGCTGGTGGTTGGGGAGGGGAGGTGGGGGTGTTGTGGAGGTTGTGGAGTGTGCAGGGCTCAGGAAGGCGTGTAAATGTAACCTCCTGCCGCGGTGTGATATTTCAAAGGGCCGCAGAGCTGAGGCAGGGCAGGTGCGCTCATATCGGCGTTACAGTGTATAAATAAACAGCTGTGGACACCCTGTGGAGAACACACTGCTCCCAGAAAGGGAGAAAAGGTGCCAGCCAAAAGGTGACACAAGTTTTACTTCCTGCCTCTCTCTCTCTCTCTTGCTGTCTCTCTCTCTCTTTCACTCTTTCACTCCCTCTATGTTTTTCAATCTGTCTCTCTCTCTCTTTCTCTCTTTCACTCTGTCTCTCTCTTTCTCTTTCACTCTATCTCGCTCTCTGTCTCTTTCACTCTCTCTTTCATTTTCTCATTCTCGCTCTCTTTCTAAGTATCTGCATCTTTGTCTCCTTCCTCCTTCTTTCATGGACACACACTCATGACTCATAAAAGTGCCAACACACACACACACACACACACACACACACACACACACACACACACACAGAAAGATATTACAGAAGCACACAAGCAAGCACACACACTTGCGTTCTATAAGGCTTTTCAGCGAGAGCGGCCATGACACAGAGACCGTAGACGCGCCTGTAAAGGCCGGCTGCTCAGCTCCCTTTTCCTGATGAATCCAGCGGCTCCGTGAGCCGTCAAGGCCTCCGTACGAGACGGCCGCAAAGACCTCCGTCCTCGCCACCTTTCTCTTCATCCTCTCCTCTCTCTCTCTCTCTTTCACTCCTCCCTTTTGTCTCCCTCACTCTCCGTCCTTTTATTAGCTGTGGCCATCTTCAGGCGTGGGATCAGTGGGACCCCTAATGGGATAATTAGGCGAATAAAACAGCACTCTGCCAACGCAATGGAAATGTCAGACCCTGAGCCATCATTTGACTTGTGAGTTGGGAAAGGGCGCCGTGAATTTGCTCAAGCACTTCGCATCATCTCCTGGACCTTTCTCACTCGCCTTCATCTAAATGTCACTCAGGGATCCTGCTGGAAGAGAGGGGGCTACAAACTGCTCAAGTGTGTGTGCGTGTCTGTGTGTGTGTGTGCGTGCGCGCGTATGTACATGTGTGTTTGTGCGTACATAGGTGTGTGTGTGCCGCATTACTCCTAACGAGCCGGAGACCACACCGCCTGAAATGATAGGCAGAGTGAACATAGACCTAGCCGGCCATCACAATACACATGTACGAGTGTGTGTGTGCATACATACATAAGCATGTGTGCATGTGTGTGTGCGTGTTTGTGTGTGTGTGATGAGAAATTAGTCTCTCAGGGGCTTGTTTGCTATCTGTTTATAATAGTAATCTTTTTTTCACAGATCATCATCATACATCGTGTGTGTGTGTGTGTGTGTGAGTGTGTGTGTGTGAGAGTTGAGGTGGTCATTTCAAATGGCAAACGTGTGTTTGTGTGTGTGTGTGTGTGTGAGTTGAGGTGGTCATTTCAAATGACACGAGGCCATTACTCTCTGATGAGCTGCCCCTCACACTGCTCCAATTACTGCTCGGTGCGGAGCCCCTGCCATGCAAAATAAGCATGTGCTCATTCCCAGCGCATAGATAAGGCCCCAGCGCATTATACAGGCCATGGAGCGGCGGCATCCCAGGGGAGAACAGGACTTAATCAAGACCATCAGTCAGCCTCGCGTCAAACGCCTGCTGGACGCTGCTCAGGCTGCCCACACTGATCCACCGTCGACAGGACTGGACAAAATGGACTCCAATGCCCTGACCCCTGGGGCTAGCTAAGTGATTCTTCAAATGTGTGAGCAAGTCTGAATAAAAGATTTCAATTTCTTAGAAACAGCAGCGCACCATCTTGGCTTCACTTGCCAATTTACATTTCAACAGGAAGAGTTCATTACAGGTGGGATTCAACAGGTGGTGCGAACGCTATTTTGTACTAACTTGAGCAAGATTGTGTGGCTCACAGAAATCTGGGTCATGCAGCTTTAATGTGGCCTGATGGTGTTTTATTGATTGATATGAGGTAACCTGTTACCAATGTTTTAAAAGCACAGTTTCCCCCAACGGCTCATTCCAGCTTTGATATTATGCGTGCATTGAAATACAATACCTCTAAAGGCTTTAGTACAGTCTTTGATCTAATGCTTTAGTAATGTTTGTGGTTGATAGATCAATGTTTTTTGCCTTTAAAATCCAAAACAAATCTCAGCAAGTGCAACAGCAGAGTGTCACCTGAGCGGTGTGTTAAATGGAGGTAGCTTATTGGTTATTTATGAAGCATTTGTTAAGCATTAATATCTGATTAGCACACACTATGATGGAGACTCAGCACTGCCTGCTCCCAGCACTGCAGGTATGATGCTGCCCCCTCAGGGGATGAGGTGAGCGAACGTGAGTAAATATGCCACGCTGTGTGTGTGTGTGTGTGCGTGTGTGTGTGTGTGTGTGAGCACAAGGGGAAAGAGGATGTGCCTTTCTGTGAAAGGGGATGTGGCATGTGTGTGTGTGTGTGTGTGTGTGTGTGTGTGTGTGTGTGTTCATGCTTGGCTGCCCTTGTGGATTTCTCTATGGGCTGAAGTATGCATGTATAAGTGAATGTATGGTTGTGCATGCATAAATGTATAAATGTGTGTGTGTGTGTGTGTGTGTCAGGGTGATTAACATGCTGAATTATTCAGGCCCTTGTTGGAGTTAATAACTCTGTAGTATCAGGGGATCAGCTCCGCCGGTTGTTTGCAGTGTGCTTAGCTGACGGAGGTGGTTATCTGGCTGGGCAGCACTATATTTGGCCTTTCTGCCTCCCTCTGATTTAAATCACTCACGCTGCTCTCTCACACAGCACAGAGGCCACCGTCTGGATGGAAGACTTCCTCTCAGTCCACACACAAATCAAACACGTGTCTTGGACTTTTGTGAGCTACGTTGTGGATGTTTGTGTGTGTGCCTCTGTGAATGTGTCTCACTCTTCACATTATGTGTGTGTTTGTGTGTGTGTGTGTATTTGGTGCCAACTTCATGTTTAGTCTTGCATGTGTTATTTTAATATGAGAGTGAGTGCGTTCACTTCACAGTATGTGTATGTGTGTGTGTGAGTGTATGAGTGAGTGTGTGTGTGTCTGTTTAAATTTTGTGTGTGTCTGTGTATGTGTATCACTGAGTGTGTCTGTGTGTGTCTGTTTTTAAAGTGTGTGTGTGTGTCTATCTGTTTAAGTGTGTGTGTTTATGTGTGCTTTCAGTGTGAGTGCATGTGTGTGTGTGTGAGTGTATGTGAGTGTGTGTGTGTGTGTGTGTGTGTGTGTGTGTGTGTGTGAGTGCATGTGTGTGTGAGTGTGTGAGTGAGCGTCTTGCTCGTTGTTCAGCCCTCAATTGCTGCTGGTCGGCGGGTCGGGTGTGCGGGTCCACGCCCTCATTAGCGCGGGATTAGCGCTAGCCCTTCCCGCATCATGTGGCTTTATCCGCACGCATGACTCGCGCTCCGCCGGAACACTTAAGCCCGCTGCGCCGCCGCCCCGGCCTCCGCTGCCGAGCAACCGCACGGATCTCGCCTTAACGGCAGCCTCCGCGCCAGATCCGTCGGGTCCCGCGCCGACGCAGGCATGTGCCGCCGCACCTCCGCGCTCCCTAATTACGGCCCCGTTTACATCAAAGAGCCGCAGGCAGCAGGGAAGTCAGCCTGTCAGCTCGCGTCTGCACAAAGACCCCAATCTGGCTTTGTGAGCAACAAAGAAAGGCCTCGCGACTTCCCTCTCTCTCTCTCTCTTTCTAACCTTGTTGTTTTTTTCTCTCTTTTTTAAAAGGTCTCACTTCCTTCTCTTTTTGGGGAGGGGGGATGGGGGATGGGGGGCTGTGAAGAAAGGAGGTGACTCAAAGCACTGAACACTGATGTTCTCTGCCACCCTCTGCACTGTTGGTTGTCCCTAATTCGTATTTAAATGTGTGACTCATTCACAGTCAAACAGGCAAGAGACAACTATTTAGCAAACGCTACCCCCCCCCCATCCCCCGACTCCCCCAGCTGAATGGAGGGCCATCTACATGAAAATGACCAATGTTGACCTCCGGTCTCTGCCGTTCATGTCTATTCTTTCATTCAACAGCAAAAGCCTGCCCACATTTACAAATGTATGGACACTTACCTCCACAGGGCTCCCTGCCATCCAGAGGGGAGGTATGTGCAGACACACACACGCTGGCACACAAACAAAACAAACACACACACACACACACACACACAAACAGAGCGAGAGAGAGAGAGAGAGAGAGGGAGGTGATGTAAACTTCTGAATTGGATGTTGCCTCATCTCTTTCATCTTAGTAAAGTCGGGATCAACTGAACTTCAATCTCCAACACTGGCACAAATCACAGAGTAGAGGCAGAAAGAGAGATGCTGCTCTAACTAAAATACGCTGCTCCATGAAACTGCAGGATATGTCAACACACCTACAGTGCCATTATGCTTACACATTCTGCATTAACTATTCTGTAGTCTGTCTTTCCCAACACCACTCATACACTACCCTCCCCTCAGCTCCTCTCATGGTGTCCACTCTTACAGTCAACTGTTACACTACACTATCTCTAACCACTCACCACATAATACTATACACTATCTGTAGCAGCAACAACAACAACAACAACAACAACAACAGCACACCCACATACAACTACAACTACACATACTCATACACATAATCATATACTATCTCCAACAAAAACAACAACAACAACAACCCTCACATACTCATACACGTGTATAATCACATACTACAGAATCTGCAGTGCCACAACTCCATGTACAAACTCCACTCTCTGCACCGGCCCTGTGTACTGCAGAACTCTGGTTAGAACCGCCGCCTTCATCTCCGCATCAGGCCAGTCCGTGTGTGGATCTTAAGCATGGAGAGTGGAGACGGTCATCATCATTTAGTGGCACGTCCTGACGGAGGGTTAATTGAAATCAGTTGTATAGAAAATGAAGTCAGGCGGAGTTGGCAAAAGCCTTGCTGGTCCACTGTCATCCACCCGGCCATAGAATAGGCTACTGTCAAGCGTGCTACTGAAGTCAGCAAAAAGCGCATGATTGATGTGCTGAATATCCACAGATAATACAATACATGCACTACGGAACTGGCTCTTCACTGCCATTGATTTGCATTCTTGTAAATATTTAATGACTTGTGTGGTTCATGGAGGTCACAAAAGACGAGCGCACACACACAGAGACTTCATGGTCTTTTTTCCCCTTTCAGAAGCAGCAGCTTGTTTGACTTTTTCTGGCCTTTTTTGGCTAATGGAGAACATGCCCTGAAAATTATGTGATTGAGGAAGTTGGAGCAAAGTTAGGGGGTTTGATTGATTCATCTTTTAAGTCTAACACACATAGTAAAAAAAAAACATTAATGTGGTTTGTGCGTCTCTCTCTCTCTCTCTCTCTCTATCTATCTGTGTCTGTGTGTTTACTACAAAGCACAAAACAACAACATGGTTTTCTGACAGGTTGTAAAATATGGATTTGTATAGATACCCTGTCCAGTGTTAGATTCTAAGACAACTTTAACTGGTCTAAATACATAAACATACCTCAGTGTGACAAAGTATACAGTTGTTACTATTGAGGAGAAATCATTTTGCATTTTACAATGTCGATAAACAATCCTGCCCTCTCAATCAAATATCAATAATAGCTTGGGCTTGTTCACACGAGTATTGACAGCAGGGTCGGAGCTTCGATACTGACACACTGGACCGACGCACCTGGAAGCTTCCTTTTGCGGTTTCTGTTCCTCTTACGACCTGCAGGTGTCGCTGAAAGAACAATGAACACGTCCTGCTGTGCCTCACGCGCGGAGAATGCTGAACTGGAACGGCAGTTTTCACATCGCAAGACAGCGAGCCATGCCTATCTGGCGGCGTAAAAAAACACACCATGGCTATTATTTGCCTCAACATAATGACGGTGTTTTTTGTCATGTAGTGATGGAAAGCTCGACACGCCAGAGCTGACAGATGAGTTACAGTCCTGCAGAGAAACCGCGCATCACGCAGATCTCAGTGTAGTCTATGATGAAATATAATGCTTACGTCTTGGTAGACCTGTAGAGGATTACACTTGTTTTGTCTAAATTCGAATGCGAGGATATTGACAATAAGTCATTTGAATGGATAAACAATAACGCTCATATAACCCCGACTGAAATAGTATGTGTCTTTATCAGGAATAATGTCTCTGAGATGAGGACGTGAAGTATGGTCTCTTTAGTATTAAGGCAAGGATCTCTCTCGCTCTCTCTCTCTCTCTCTCTCTCTCTCTCTCTCTCTCTCTCTCTCTCGGTAAAGCCCAGCATACACATCAGAGAGGCAGCCTAAAATAAGGCTGCCTCTATAAAGTAATACTGTGTGGAGAGAATATAATGCGTAATTGTGTATACCATATTTATCTTTACACAGAAATTGAATCTGTTTACTGGTGGGAAGTTTACATAGATGTGCGCTGTATAGCTCCGCCTCCAAAGTGTTTCTGAATGCGTGTCTGTATGAGAGAGCGAGAGCTAGAGAGAGAGAGAGAGAGAGAGAGAGAGAGAGAGAGAGAGAGAGAGAGAGAGCGAGAGAGTCGTTTGGGAATCACTTCACTCTCACATATTCTACAAGCCGTGCAGTCGCGCAAGGTGAGCTGTGGAAAGACCATATACAAGGAAGCCCGCAGTTGATGACTGATATACGCAAGGATTTGTTGGACATATAGCCTTATGAGAAATTACATTTTTTATTTTTTCCTACGGCACCCATTGGAGACCATAGTTGACGAGAACAGAATACACGGGGATGCTGTTGGTTTAGTTCATTGGTCGTGACAAATTTCGTTTAGCACGGCAACGGAATGCTGTAAGACCGGAGTCGACAGGTTCGGGGTTCCTCTCGTGAGCAGAGGGAAGAGAGGGAGCACCATAATCAGATGAGCGTCCCTGCGTTTGGCGAAGTTGCTGAGCTCCCGCAACTGACGTGAGCGGCATTTCCTAACGCTACCGACTCCAGCGGACATCTCTCTCGCGGCCGTTGGATTGGGAATAACCGCGGCACCTTGAGCAAGTGGATTAAAAAAAAAACTACGTCAAGATTGTATTTTTCTTTATTATTGAAATTTGGATTGTCAGCTGTGGGGGGTTTGAGGGCTGAAGTGGCTGCGTTTCAAAGCGGACAAGAAGCGCAGCTTCCAGCCCGACTCGACCTTTCGGGGCTGGATTACGGAGGAGTTATCGTCTGTTAAGGTACAAAGTTCACTGAAACATAAAAGTAACCTTAGCCTATTGTCTAGCTTGAATTTGTCCATATTTTGTACCTAGGTCAGCAATTTAAAGATTTAGCAGGGGCGAATAACAGCCAGTGAATAAAATGAAGTGGCAGGCGTATTTTTCAGCCAGTTTCTAGCCATCGTTCTCTCTCTTCTCGTTCGCTCTTGTGTGTGTGCGTGAGTGCGAGTGTGTGTGTGTGTGTGTGTGTGTGTGTGGGGGGGGGGGGGGTTAGGTATAGGCACCAATGCATAATGTGCATAAACGTCTATAGCATATAAAATGGCTCTTTACACACAACTTCGCCAGAGCAGTACTTCCATGTGGATAATAGAACAGGTGCAGAGATTTCTTGTATTGCCTCCGTAGTCACATAGCATCTACTGTTGTGTGAAAGGGTTGTCCATCGTTTGTTAACTTTATTTTCACACCAGTAGACCTCAAATAGGACAGATACGAGATGTGTCCCCCTATACTACTGCCATAGATGCCATTGCGAGAGACAGAGAGCTGGGTACAACGTAGACCGTCTACCACCATAATTACGTTGCCACTTATCATAGAAAATCACTCTCTCCGTCCGCATCCTACATCGGGGAGCCCCGGACAGAGCCCTCTTCTAAGGAGCTCCGTTGATGACATTCACATTGATTTTTCGCACCATGATTCAAGTCTTCTCCGTGTCTATACCCTCGACTATTTGACGGACTTCCAGTTCAGGCCATATCACAGACGCAAATGTTGACAAAATAGCCCAACACAAAAATGGATAGGCTACAACATAACATGTGCGTTGAGAGATGTAGTCTCTTCGTTTAATGTATTTTTTATCTATTTATCTATCTATCTATCTATCTATCTATCTATCTATATTTTTATCTATCTATCTATCTATCTATCTATCTATCTATCTATCTATCTATCTATCTATCACGTTTGCCACCACCTGTAGCTTTTTCTGGGTCTGTGGAGACCCAGTTGTATTTTGGGGTTCCTACTTTTCGTGCGTCGATATGTGATTTTCATACACAATTCAGAACTCAAAAATTACAATATCAAAATAATAAACAATCAATTCGGCTATTGTTCGAAGCAGTAGGCAACACCGTCTATCCCCGTGTCAGACGGCATTATGTTATCGAAGAGGAATCTGGTCTTTCTGGCCGCTCCTGTTCTGTCTCCGGTGTGTGAGTGCGCACGGGAAGCTGAGTCAAACCTGTTATTCAGGACTGCGCCGCGAGGCTGGGAGAACCGCGCAAGAGACCCTCACCCTTTACCGGGATCTGACCACCGCCGTATGCTTGTGTCGTCCTATACCCGCTGGTGAGGCGGATGCAACATATATTTTTTAAAGAATATTCTAAATGCTTGCCTTCAAAGCTGATTATGATTTTTTTTGTATTTTTTTTTTATGGCATCGCTGACATCGTTTATTCAAAGCGTCATGATAAAGACTGTAGTATTACGCATGATATATTTTCTGGATAAATTGTGTGAGATAGCCTATCCTGTATGACTGGGAACCCACTGCAGTGTGGGAAACACGACAACTGCCTTTTACATACATGACAAAATAGCCTCAAGAAGCTATTTGGGGACATAAGGTAGGGATTCTAATAGCATAAGTTATTCTTAATAGGTTTGCTTAGGTCATACTTGACAGCTGAATATGTCCACGAAAACACTGTGCATGTTGCCGACAAGGCTGGATGGAATATGGACAAAGTTAGGCACACACACACACACACACACACACACACACACACACACACACACACACACACACACACACACACACACACATAGGGAGAGAGCGAAAGAGATGTCGGGAGGATGAAAGAGGAGAAAATTGAGTGAGGCACATTGGACATTTTGAACTTGTCGTCTTTACCAGGCGATCTGCCAGACTCGTCTTATTCCCCCTACAAAATCATTTGCATGCCCGGTTTAGTACAGTTACAATACGATCGATGGAAGCTGACTGTGCAATTAAATGGAGGGGTTTCTGTGTAAATGAGCACGGTGTGTTTAATGGTACTTCTCAAACGGTGTCAAGTATTCACGGATTAATGACATGTAGCCTTTTCCTCCCATTAGTATGGCCGACGTGGTCTGTCTGGAAACAAACCTTAGAATCGCCCAAGTTAGATAGAATGAGCTTCTGACTAGTGTGGTGTGGGTGTTACATTGTGTTCAAGTAATTGGTTAATTCAGTCAGCCACTCGTCGATGAGCCTGCTCCCATTCACCTCAGGAAAGGGCTCGCGAGTCAGCGTGGCGACAGCAGGTCACACAATCATTTTGTCTTGTTCAAGTCCGGCGACTTCATCGACAGAGGACGGAAGAGGTAGGAGTGTGGTTCAATGTTAAAATGAGTTAATGTTAGTGCTATTCTTTTTAGCGACAAGTTTTCTGTGAAGTTAGCATGAGAGGTTGTTCTGTCTGTAACGTCAGAATGTCAACGTACAACCCAAAGTCACTAGGTCTTCACTTTGCCTCCGAGCATTTACAGTTAGTTTTTGCGGATAAAAGAACATTTTATGTCCATGCTTGTAGCATTGTGCTTCGACATAAAATTGGCTATAACTGACGCCGTGTACAGCAAATTACGCGTTGCAATGTTCTTTGCCTTACACGTATTTTTTGTGTTGAAACAATCAGACTTTGAAAATACAACACGTAACGATGCCATTTACCCCAATCTCCATACAGACCTATCTTACATTTCCGTTTCAGTACTACCCACACACTGGCCTCTCGGTCGCTGGTTTGACTCTGGACTAATCTCTGATTCACCGGAACACTTGCTCTCTCCGTGCTGATTTGTCGAACTGTGACCGCCATCCTCTTTAGTATGGTTACCGTTGGGATAGGCCTAAACAGATACCACTACCCCATTTCTGCAATAGTTCAATATAGGCCTTGTCTGTATGCGATGTTGTTCCATCTGTCTCCCATCACTAATCCGCAGTTGTTTTTACACAAGAATGTGTTGCTCAGTTGACTGCGAAGCGTTGTAAGTAGGTAAGCTTCAACCATGCTAAACAGCCCCGCTCAGAGCAACAGTGTGTCGACTGCATGTTGTTCATTTTGCCATTATTTCACATGACAGTCACATTCTGCGAGCCGTTCTTCAATAGTGTGAGTCCGTGAGATTCCAGCGTTAATGTAGATTTTTAAGAAAATGATCAAATACACTGTAGTGTCTCATTATCGTCTAGTCATGTTTGATGCGCTCCGTTGATTATTAGGCCTATGCATTTCTTTAACTGATTATTTTAATCATTGTTTGTTTTGAGAAAATAAACAGTGACGCAGCTCTGTCCTGACAGATGATAATTGGATTAATGCTTGTTTTGCTTGTAGATATTATTGTAAATATATCAACTTAAATCAGTGTGGCAAATCCGATAGAATCTCAAAATGGTGTCATAATGTCCACGGGGCCTGCTCTTCGCTCCTGTGCTATTTACTGCAGCGTCAAGTGCAGGACATAAATGCACCGATGTAGCGGTCTATGACTTATTTGATGATATTTATGCAGGACAAGGCAATGCCTTAGAGACAAGTATGAATTGTGGTGTTAGTACAAGCACATGGAAGTATTTTCAGTGTGGGCTCTTGGAGTGTGTGCTGTGGTGGAGAGAGGGGAGACAGGCAGGGCCAGTGGCTATGGTCACGGCGGTAGAGATGGCAGTGGTGGTCGGGGCGGTGGTGGTGGCACATGGCCCCAGACAGCGGAGGCCCCAGCCCCGGTCTTGGCCCGGCGACAATTCCCTCTCTCTGAATGAGAGGGCACACTAATCTCACCCAGCACTGGCTGAATGAAATCATTAAAGTAATCCCCTGTGTCTTGGGGAGGGGTGTTTTGGGAGGCCCAAGGGTGTGTGTGTGTGTGTGTTTCGAGGGTGTGTGTGTGTGTGTGGGGAGGGGGGGGGGGGGGTAGCAGGGGGTAGGGGGGGGACCACCCATCCAGGAAAATGCCTTTTTAAAGTGACTGCTGAGATGGTCCAGCTAGGGTGTGCCAGGGCCAGGGCAGAACGGGGCAGTTGTGGAGGACAATGACGCTGGTTGTGGTTTAAGGCGTGAGGCAGTGGCCATGTGTCTGGTGTGGGGGGCCTGGGATGGGCATCGAGACCTGATCCCTCCGTCTACTGATATGCTGCCTACGCTTAAGTGATTTACACCTTACACACAACTCACTCATACAGACAGACAGACAGACAGACACAGGGTTGGGATAGATGGATGGACAGATAGAGAGAGAGATAGCAAGAGGGAGAGAGAGAGAGAGAGGGGGGTGGTGGGTGGGTGTTTCTGACTCAGCCTTGTGTTTTGCTCAGCGTATTGCTGGGCCTTTTGGGCTTATCTCTGGTGTAGTGAGATTTGAAATACGTCAGTGTTTTGCAACACGGTTGTGCGCTGAGGCTGGTGTGGTTTATGGGCAACCCTTCTCATCATCGAGACTCACTCCCAGTGGAGCCCCCGCTAATACACAGGGTGTGTCACAGGCTTCAGAGCCAGAGTGTGTGTGTGTGTGTGCCTTGTGTCTGATGACTGATGCCTGTGCTTGTGTTATCACTGTTTTTCATTCGACTAGTCTCTCTCTCTCTCTCTCTCTCTCTCTCTCTCTCTCTCTCTCTCTCTCTCTCTCTCTCTCTCTCTCTCTCTCTCTCTCTCCTCTCTCTCTCTCTCTCTCTCTCTCCGCTCCTCAATTGCAGGTTATAGTCTCATGAGATCATACGTTGTCTGATAAGTATCATAAATGCGGCACGGCGGACAGGAAATTGCGGCAATAACCCACATTCTCATATTTGAATAGGAGAGGTGTTTATCCCGAAGGCTTCGAGCACGAAGCCTACGGATCAGCCGTTACTCACGGCACTAAAATGTTCACTGACGCACTTTGGTCAGGAGAGCGAGTTGTACATTAACCCAGGCTAGATGATATCGGCCAGGGGCGCTCACAGCCAATCCTTCTCTCCGGATCGGACGAGTGCATTTCTCTCTCCCTCTCTCCGTTTTTCTCTCGCTCTCTTTCTCTTTGTCTCTTTCTTGAAATGTCACACATTTGATTTAATTCTTTAATTATGCTGAACCCATTCCTGCTGACCAGGCTTCACCGCACAATCGCAGGCGAATGAATGCATGATGACCCGTGCGTTACTATGACACGTCGTCACCATGGTGAATTTGGCTAGCGACATTTCTCTCTTTCAGTTGGCTGGTGACGCAACTGTGCTTTTTTTCAAATACACCACTCCACTTTGCCCTTTGCTATCACCATGCTGCTTTGTCTCGGCGCTGCAATAGCAAGGGCTGGGAAGCCATGCCTCTGTAATACGGAATATTGTCTGATTCTATTGCTCGAGGCCTCCGTGGCCTCATTTCATTCTTTTTTCCTGTTGTAAAGGAACTGTAGTCAAGGCCTCTGACTTGCGATGGGTGTTTCATAGGGGGAGCTAGAGGCATCCTTGGCAGTTAGTAAGATGATTGGCTTGCCACAGGTTCCAATCAGAAAGGCACAACATACTGTCATACACTGATTGTGCCTGGAGTCAGCAGGGGGGCATGGGCATGATAATTAGCCTGTTAAGTCAGTTAACCTCCCTCAGAGCACAGAGGCCTCCTCCAGAGACACACATACAGGAAAGATGGAGAGACAGAGAGAGAGAGACAAAAGGCCCAAACAATGATATGCAAACAGGAAGGGACAAAAAAGGAAGCAACATGCTGCATGTGCAACAAAGCAAATGAGATGTTGTAGATTTTAGGGTTGGACTGTGCGGAGACCAAGACCACAGGTGTCTGTCTGCTTGTCTGTCTGTCTGTCTGTCTGTCTGTCTGTCTGCTTGTCTGTCTCTCTTCTTGTTCGCTCTTACTCTCACTCCTTAGTTGACTATATAATGAGAGTTCAGTGTGTGTGCATGTATTTTTTTTTTTTTTTCATTTTTTTTTTTTTTTTTCATTGCTCCCCCATCATTCTCACACAAGTAGTGTTTTGTCAAAGGCTTTTTTTCAATTTTTGATGACAGAAACCTTTCTATTTATTTGGTGAGGCGCTCTCGTTTGCCTTTGTGGGTTGCATTTTCAGGTGTCCTTGATCCATGTGATGGCTCAATAGAGGTATTTGAACAGTCAGAGCCTCTCTGTCTCTCCCACTCCCTCTTTTGCAGTCTTTTGGGAATAAAGCAAGCTCGCAACGCAGCCCATAAAGATGCCGGGAAACTGGAGCTTGAGTGGCGAGCATAAATTCCTCCGCAGTATGACAGACTCATAAATACGGTTGCCTTCTTCCCTCTCTCTCTCTCTGTCTCTCTGTCTCTCTCTCTCTGCCTCTCTCTCTCCCATACCTGTTTGCAGTACTAATCTTCAGACTCACAGTTCATCTGTCAGCTGGAGGAGGCAGGCGTCTCATCCCCGTCGATTTAAAGTCAAATCCATTGGGCTATAAAACCCACCACCCAGCCAATGACTGTAGATCACCTCACACCGCTTAAAAAGGAGAGAAAGAGAGATCTGAGAGAGAGAATGAAAAAGAATGCACCTCTGATGGTCCATTGTTGTGTAGCCTCCTACCTGTTCAAGTATGTCAGCGGGAGGTGTGTGTGTGTGTGTGTGTGTGTGTGTTTATGCGGCTCTGAAAGCAGAG
>NC_085004.1:9721063-9733563 GCF_963854185.1 Sardina pilchardus
CTCTCTAAACTCCTCTTCAGCGCCGCGTTAAAAGGGCTCCCAGCACGGCCAGGGGACGTTAGCGAGTGGTGTCGGCTGCCAAGAGAACACATGTCTCATCCTGTTTGTTTGTTTGTTTGTCTGTGTTTGTGTTGTTCTCCAGCAGCAGACTGATGATGTGTCAGCGCGGTGGTGCCATGTCTCAGCGACGGGGCGCCACGTTGGCGTGGATCGCGCCGCTGCTCCTGCTCTCGCTCGGCTCCGCCGTCACGGGCATCCAGTACCAGCTGGCCGAGGAGAAGCCGCCCAACACGCTGGTAGGCAGCCTGGCGTCGGACCAGGGCCTGCCGGACACGGGTCACCTTTACAAGCTGGAGGTGGGCAGCCCTTACCTGCGCGTGGACGGCAAGACCGGGGACATCTACACCACCGAGGTCCCCATTGACAGGGAGACCCTGAAGGACTGCCGCTACCTGTTCGAGGGTGACCCCTGCTACCTGGAGTTCGAGGTGTCCATCACCGACCTCATCAAAGGCCAAAGCCCGCGCCTGATCGAGGGCCGCATCGAGATTCTGGACCTGAACGACAACACGCCGCAGTTCGCCTCGCCGATCCTCTCGCTGTCCATCCCTGAGAACACGCACGTGGGCACGCTCTTCCCCATCCCCACGGCCACGGACAAGGACTCGGGCTCCAACGGCATCGCCGACTACTCGCTGACCGCTCCGTCGGACGCCGCCAGCCTCTTCAGCCTGCAGGTGGCGCAGGACACGGAGGAGAAGCTGCCGCAGCTCATCGTCCTGGGCAACCTGGACCGCGAGGCGCGCGACTCCTACGACCTCAGCATCAAGGTGGTGGACGGAGGGCAGCCGCCGCGCTACAGCAGCGCCCTGCTGCGTGTCGCCGTCACCGACGTCAACGACAACCCGCCGCGCTTTGAGAGGTCGCACTACGAGGCCGAGCTGCTGGAGAACAGCCCCACAGGGCACTCTGTCTTGCAGGTAAGCATAGGAGAGGTTATAGGTGGACTAATGGTCTGTGAAGTAGGGCAGAGGATCAGTAATGGCGACCATCGTGGAGCTAACAATCGACTGGCCTGGGTCACTTAACTTTTACTTTGGTCAAAGTTTAGGGCCAGATGATTTATACACAATCAGATCTCTCATACACAAGTTATCATCCATTTTGAATTTCACATATCTAATTGGGTATTTTATATCTACCCGATGATTTCATTATTTTTCATGAATGAATGTCTACATTAATTATTAATTAACTACTATTATTATAAATGTAGTGTTTATTTAGGGTAAAATTAATGACAATTCAAGTTGTGAGTGTGTGTCTTACAATAAGAGTAGGCTAATTCTAATACAGGAGAGACCTTGAAAAGATACAACCAAAAATATATATATATCAGTATCGATATTAGCAATTAGCCAAACTGAGTTTGAAAATATTGGCATATAGGGTATTGGCAGAAGTCCAGTACTGTGCATCCCTAATAGCCTACAATGTTGGATTCTTGCCAACACGCTTGGCTTCTAAGTTATGCAGGTGAAATCTTCATGCAAATATCTTTTCCAGCTAAACAGGATGACAGATTATGGTTTCAGTCGATGAATAGGACTTGTTTGACGTTCGGTCACGCTATGGTGAAAAAGACAATCAGACAGCCACATGACTTTAAACCAGGAACTGCAACAGCAGTCTGTCAAAGCGTCTATATCCAAACTGTGGTGACAAGCTAATGATGGCCCACGTCTGGTATCCTGTATTATCAGAAGTTAGGATTGAACAAAGAATGTTCTGTGAAAAGGCAGCGCAGGCTCCTGAAACGCCGTATTGTTCCGGCGCGCTCCCTTTTCAGGTATTCTCGGCACAATGAGGCTCGGAGGGCCAATGGAGAAAAAAGCAGTTTGGAAGAGGGAAGCGGAGAGAAAGAGAGGCCGTCTGACTGCAGCTGCAGAGAGGCACTCAAAAGGCCGCTTGCAAAAGCACAGACACCCTTACAGAACGAGGAGTCGGCCTCCCTCTGTGCTTTCCCTGGGTCTGATCCATAACGATGCAGTAAAAGTTAACAAAGCAAGCTAGCTAACCTGCATTTTCACAAGCTATTGATTCATTTTGTCCGGTCTAATTCCGGATTGCTTTGTAGGAGAGGATGTCTGAATTACGTATCGAGTGTGCACACAAACACTGGACAGGGTTAAGATTAGGTGTTGCATGCAGTTGGAAATTCGCCAGGAGCCAGCAGAGACAAGTGTCCAGGCATAAAATTGTTTTAAAAACTGCTAATGTCCCAGTCAACAATTAATCCATGCCCCCATGTTATTTTCAAAGAGTGTGTCAAGCATTTCTACTTATTTATTTTGCTTGTTTTTTTCCCCCCATCCCTCTGCCTCATCTTTCTAATAAGCTTTCAGAGGGAGCAGATGCAAGCGAATAGTGTTATGAAAATTGCCTCATTTTACGAGTTTAGAGGGCTAGAAGTGGCAATCAAGTATTTCAGGCCCCTTTACTGGAAAGCTCTTCAAACGCACATTTAGCGAAATGAATTTACCAGTTTGTTTTGCGCATGAAATGGGAACGAGTCACATAGAAAAATAATAACATAAGCCCCGTACATAATCTTATGATTGACTGAGATTAAAGCCGAGCTCTGTAATGCAGAGGGGGTTACGTATTTCCCTCGTGGTAGTTGGAGTGGAGCGAGCAGTGGTGAGTGGAGCCATAGGCAATGCAACATGACTAACGAGGAATGTCGCTCGCACTTGTAAGAGGCCAGGAGTCTTGTAATCGTCTTTACTGACTTTAAGGTTGTGGACATTGAAGGTTATTTAAAGGATTTAGTTTGTCTCCACGGGGGAAATTGTAACCAACAGCAACATTATCTCAGCCTCCCAACCACATTTGGGTTTATGAAGTGATGATTTGCTCTCTAGAAGTGGTGAAAAAAAGAGATATTCTCAGAAGAAAGAACGAGGGGAAGGACAGCCGTTTCTCTGGGAGGATCAAGCCGTTTATTAATTACCCCAATGCAGTCTGGGGATGAGCTTCCCCGCTATATGAGTCTTATTTTTGGCAGGGATTACTATGTGTGGGCCAGTGCCATCCATTGCCGGCGCCGCGCTGTCACTTGTTTCAATCCCCCTCTAATGGCCTTGCTTGAACAAGTGTTTTATAATAATGTGAGGAACTGATTAACGTTCAGCCTCATTTCTTGCATGGATGTCAATGGAGTGTGCGACAATCACTATTATTGTGTTTAGACTGGCCCTGGCTTAATAGCAGACAGCAGCAGTAACAGCAGCCCTGTGCCAGAATGCTGTTTTCTTGTAGTATATTCATTATTCACAGTCATTTCTGGAGGGTTTGTGACTGGGCTGAAAAATAGAAAATTGTATTTAGGTGTGGTCTGTGTTGTCATTAACTAAGCTGTATCTTGTCTGTCTTGCAGGTGAAAGCTAATGACTCTGACATGGGTCCCAATGGAGAGGTGACATACAGCCTGCACCAGGCCTCAGCTATGGTGCAGAGGCTTCTCAACATCGACAGGACAACAGGGATCATTTACGTCAAGGGCCTAGTGGACCGAGAGGAGGTGGGCGTCCTCAAGTTCTATGTGGTGGCGAAAGACCAAGGCCCTCCGGTCAAGAGCTCCAAGGTCCAGGTGACCATCACCATAAAGGATCAGAACGACAACGCACCCACCATCACCATCCGTGGCATCGGGCTGGTGACTCACGAGGA
Organism: Sardina pilchardus; assembly: GCF_963854185.1. Classification (NCBI taxonomy): domain Eukaryota; kingdom Metazoa; phylum Chordata; class Actinopteri; order Clupeiformes; family Clupeidae; genus Sardina; species Sardina pilchardus. Next base: position 9,724,796 of record NC_085004.1, read on the forward strand.
CGGTGTGGCCAACATTTCGGAGGACACGCCCGTCGGCACCCCTGTGGCGCTGGTGGAGGTGTCAGACCGAGATGAGGGGGAGAACGCCATCGTAACCTGCGTCGTGGCCGGAGATGTGCCTTTCGAGCTGGCCCGAGCCAGTGAGTCGGCCAACGAGAAGAAGAGAAAGTACTTCCTTCAGACAACTACGCTGCTCGACTACGAGCGCATCAAGGACTACAGGATTGAGATAGTGGGTGTTGACTCAGGCAATCCAGCTCTGTCAAGCACAAACTCACTGAAAGTCCAAGTCACAGACACTAATGACAATGCTCCCATTTTTTCCCCATCCTTGTTTGAGGTTGAATTCGCTGAAGAGAACCAACCTGGGGACAAAGTTCTGGATGTAGTTGCAACTGATGCAGACAGTGGCACCAATGCTGAGCTCACGTACAGCATAATCATGGACTCGTCCATTAAGGGGCTCTTTGAGATCAACGCCAACACCGGCGAGATCCGTGTTCTGAACCAGCTCGACCGCGAGCACCAAGAAAAGTATGAGTTCCACGTGGCCGCTGCAGACAAAGGTGTCCCAAGTCAACGGGGGACAGCCACCGTCGTGGTCCGAGTTCTGGACCGCAACGACAACGACCCCAAATTCATGCTGAGCGGATACAGCTTCTCCGTCCTTGAGAACATGCCCCCGCTCAGTCCTGTCGGCATGGTGACAGTTATCGATGCAGACAAGGGAGAGAATGCCAAAGTGAGTCTGTCGGTCGAGCCAGACAACGGGAAGTTTGTCATCCAGAACGGAACGGGAACGATCTTGTCGAGCATCTCCTTCGACCGGGAGAAGGAGAGCACCTACACCTTCCGGTTGAAGGCGGTTGACGCAGGCGACCCGCCTCGCTCTTCCTATGTGGGCGTCACCATTAACGTCCTGGACGAGAACGATAATGCCCCCTACGTCACCAAGCCCGCCAACTCCACCTACAAGTTCCTTCCTCCACTCACGAGCCCCGAGACTCATGTGGAGAGGGTGGAGGCCGAGGACATGGACACTGGGCCCAACGCGGAGCTCGAGTACAAAATCGACGGCGGCAATCCACACGGCCTCTTCCGCATCTCCCAGAGCGAGGGCGAGATCACGCTGACCAAAGAGTTCACGCGCAAGCACAACGGCCTTCATCGGCTGGTGATCAGGGTGATGGACAAGGGCAAGCCTTCGCGTCACACCATCGCCCTGGTCCACATCTTTGTGAACGAGACCATTGGAAACGTCACCCTAGTGGAGTCCCTGGTGGGCCACAGCCTGTACACGCCGCTGGACGTTGACATCGCAGGCGACCCCCAAGAGTATCTGCGCCTCCAGCAGAGCAACATTGTGTACGGCAGCCTGGCGGGCTTGGCTGGAGTCATCCTCGTCATCGTGGTCGTGGTGGTGATCAGGCATCGGCTCCAGAAGGAGACCAAAAGTGGCTACCAGGCGGGCAAGAAAGAGAGCAAAGACCTCTACGCTCCAAAGCAGGGCCCCAAGAGCAGCAAGAGCAAAAAGGGCAAGAAGAACAAGGCGCCCAAGCCTGCCAAGCCCTTAGAGGAGGACGAGGAGGCCAGCCTTCAGAAAGGCTTGAAGTTCAACCTCATGAACGACAGTGTCAACGACAGCCCCAGGATCCACCTGCCCCTCAACTACCCCCCGGGCAGTCCGGACCTGGGCCGGCACTACCGCTCCAACTCCCCTCTGCCCTCCATCCAGCTTCAGCCGCAATCTCCGTCAGCCTCCAAGAAGCACCAGGCCGTTCAGGACCTCCCCGCCACCAACACCTTTGTGGGAACGGGAGACAACAGCTCGACAGGGTCGGACCAGTATTCGGATTACAGGATTACGGCCAACCCTCCGAAATACAGCAACAAACAGGTAGGCGACTACTACATAAGCGCGCCACGGTACAACGGGAATATAATCTGGAGCGACGATGTTTGGTAGGGAATCGGACTGAATGTATATGAAAGAGCTATATATAAATCACAAGAAGCCAAAGTTGCACTGATTCACAGCTGAGTGAGCATGTCACTATAAAGCGCAGTAGGACGAGTTTTTCATGACGGTTTTTGGTTTTTGGTTTGTGTTTTTTTTTTTCCATTTTACTGTTTATTTTCATAGTTTTGTGTTTCACCTTTTGATAAGGATACACTTTACACTTTGACATAATTTATGTTCAAATAACTATCTGGGATTAAGTGAAGGATCTGACACAATATTTTGTTTCAGTTTGTTTTGTTCCATTTTGTGTTCTGAAGAGATCATTCAAATGTTTAAATCAGCGTACACTGACATGCTCAAAGGCCTACATCAGAGTCGTCATGACAAAAACAAAATGTGTTGCTGGCAGGAAATCGTTCGATTCATGTTTGTTCTTTCATGTTATTAATACATGCCTTACTCTGGAGAATCAAGCATTTTAAGGCATGCAGGCAATTTGGCAAAGGCCATTTCCCCTGGTTTGTCTTCTGTTGAGTCTAGCGACTTTCTGTGGGTTTGGAATGGGAAGGGGCAGCACTGTAAACGCGAGAAGAGAAGAACGAAAAGCACACTTGTGGTATAAGGCTCTTAGGTGTTTGCGTGTGTTCGAGCCGGACCACAACACACACACACACACACACCCACCCACCCACCCACCCCGTCAGGCCTTTGAAAAACGACTTTAATTACTTGGCTCTCGTCTTAGCGGAGCTTAAGTAAATTGTTTGCACAGATTAATGGCAGGTAATATGCCCCTGCTTCTACCCCCTTTGCCGCATAGACTGTGAGTGCCTTGCTTTATTTAATGTGCATACGAGGGCTCGTTAAACGTATGCCCATAACGAGCTTCCCATGTCAGTGCGTTACGGGCCAGTTGTAAGTTATGGATTCCGGTAAGGTGTGATTTATGTTTTGTCACATTCCACTGTGAAAGGAGAAGAAACACGAAAGAAGGAAACAAATAGGCATCCATGGCTAATGGTGTTTTGTTGCAGTAATGCTTCCAGAAAGCCAAAAGGAAGAATCACTGTTGTTATTGTGTGACCTCATTTTGAGCATTTAGCTGACAATCGTGTTGGGAGGTGAAGGGGTGAAGTTCAAGAGAAATGTACATATTGTTTGTGAATATAATTTTATGTTTGTGTATGTTTGTTGTCATTGTTGTTTCCCATTGTGTTCTTGTTGCTGGCAGCGTATTGTTTTTATTTTTATTTCTTTTTTATTTACACTGGTTACTTTACACTGGTTACTCAAGGTCGCATCAGTAACTAGATATTTCACAATGAAGGATTATTATTACTCTCTGCTATGGCATACACGACTACAAAGAGTATCCACAGACATCAGATAGTCTCTCTCACACACACACACACACACACACACACACACACACAGGCATTCTATACCATGCAAACAGAAATCATGTGACCTGTGACCTCTGTTTCTAAGGTCAACTGAACTGCGTTTAAAGCTGCAGCAATACCCCGCCTCATTCTGGCTTCAGCACGCCATGTGTATTTGTTTTTCTTTCCATTTTTTGCTATTGCTAATTTGAAAATATGTTGTATTATGAACATTTTTGTACAAAGTTTCCTTTTTTTCTAATTCCAAAAAGGACGTTTATTTCAATAAAAAACAAACTGAAAATACAGTAAAAATCATCTTTGGTTGTGCGTTCATGGCATCTGTATTGTCACTGTGGACTGAGTGGTTGGGGACATGAGATTGTAAGGTACAGTATTCCATCTTCATTTCTTCATATCTCCATGGTCTATAGCATCTGCTGCTTCACAAAACACCGCTAAGTCAAGCATGGGTTTGGTTTGGGGGATTGACTAACACTCATAACACACTGCTGCTAAGAAATCTCACTAGCTTGCTACTCACTTCTTCCCCCGAAAAAGATCAAGGAGCAAAGGCAGTGGTTTGGATAAGAGTTAGCATGGAGGCTGCTTCCAGACGTCTGTAAGCACACATTAATCGTCCTGCAAAACTGGGGGTGTGTGCACAGCTAACATTGAAGTCTTCTTTTCATTAGTTTCCGTCTGGTTTGTTCTGTTGTCCCTCCAACAGCAACAATAGCAGGCTGTCAACAGCACAAAGCCTTAATCGCCCCCCCCCCCCCCCCCCCTCTCTCCCCAAACCCTGTTTGCTAAATTCTTTGCCTCATCTGTGGAATCTCGCGCAGAAACGGAGAGAGGCCCTCGAAACAAAAGTCAACAAGGCATTACGCCATGTCTTTGTGCCCGGCGAGTGTATTAGCGTTCAGTGTGCTCATTCATGTCCAACACGGCTGAAATCTCAGACACATTCCTAAAGGAATTACCGAGAGTTCCGTCCCCCAGCAGGTCCGAGCAGCCCACTCAGCCGAGCGCGGCGGGAGGCTTTTAAAGGACTGGTGGGAGGGAGGCTGGTGCTGGTTGGAAAAACCAACGCAGTAAGCAGCAGGTGCTGACACTTAAGGGACCCTGGCCCTGCCTCTATACTCTCCCATCCTCCTACACAGCAGAGGTACGGAGATGGGGGCTTACTGAGTGGATTACAGAGGTGTAGTCTCGTCCGTCCGTATGCGCCGATCCCGCCCCCCCCCCACTATTGAAATTCCGTCGGCGTCCGCCGTGCCGCTCCAGAGGCGTCCATTCTGCCCTCAGCTTGTGCAGTTGTCATGGAAACGGAGTGACCGGCCTCTGCTGACTCATAGCCCGTGCAGGGGAGAAGAGAAAAAGAGAGAGAGAGTGCGTGTGTGTGTGTGTGTGTGTGTGTAGGGGGTAAAGGGTACGCGTGGATGGTGTGAAACGTGGGGAGGTGGGCTGTGTGTGAGTGTGTGCATGTGTGTGTAGAGAGTAAGAGGTAAGCATGGATAGTCTGAAACATGGGGAGGTGGGCTACGTGTGTGTGTGTGTGTGTGTGTGTGTGTGTGTGAGTGTGAGAGAGAGAGTGTGTGTGGCGGGGGGTTGGGTGTTTCATAAGAGGGCAGTAAAGCAGGGGCTTCCAGGGGCTAAGAGAAGTGTGAGGCCGAGCGGCAGGCCAGACGGACGCACCATTTGGCCCCGCTAGCCGTGACATCCTTTCATGTCTCCATTCCCCCCCTCCCTTGCTCCCCCACACCCCCCACTCACGACCTCGTCAGCGCTCTATGCTAATGGCCCACTGGAGCCAGAGCCTGAGCTGGCCTGTCTGTCTATTCATGTATTCAAGAAGCGCGGCCTCGCTCGCAACCACCCCCCCCCCCCCCTCTACCCCCCACCTCTCTCGGCCGTCTCCCGGTTCTCAGTAATGCCCGCGTAAGCCGGAGATGGACACTCTCCGTAGCTGTGTTGTCTGGTAATGTCCACATCATCGCATCTCATGAAAATGGATTAGCTGGGCTGTGGGGGGGGCTGTGGGGGGGGGGGGGGGGGGGGGGGGCGTCCACTCACCTCCATGATGAAAGGGGAGAATACTGTACCTTGAGTCCTTCATGTCCAACCCCCTTACGTGCCTTTAACGCTCTCCCACTAACAAACGGCAGGGGATTCTGCAGCTTTAAATCAACTCTTCTCTGTGTGAGGTTCTGCATGCTGTGTGTGTGTGTGTGAGTGCAGTGCACGTGTGTGTGTGTCTGTGTGTGTGTCTGTGCTTACATGTATGTGTGAGGGTGCAGTTGTGAGTGTGTATGCAGATATGTGTGTGTGTATGTGTGTGAGAGTGTGTGCATGCTTTTATGAGATATGATTTTCCCCATCTCTCTCCCTCCCTCCCTCTCTCTGTGCGTGTCTAGCTGGCCTTAACGCCTTGCATGTTAAAACAGTGCACCACCGGGCTGCCCAGCGGCTCCTGCTCTCACGGAGAACACGGCTAATATTTGCTTTTGCCAAGGCTGGTGCGTGTGTGTGAGTGAGTGTGTGTGTGTGTGTGTGTGTGTGTGTGTGTGTGTGTGTGTCAGCGGGGGTGCGCTGGTGTTGATGTCCACACAGATCCGTTCTGACAACTACGAGTTCTGCTGGCGGAACCCACTGTTCCGCTGCTCACCTGTGGCTCTCTGATGTGGAGGGAACTGAGGGGGGAATGTTTCCGGAGGTGGAACAACAGCCTGGAATAGAACGACGAGGAGGAGAACGAGCTGTTTCAAAGGATGCATGTCTGTGTCTGTCTGTGTGTCTCTGTGTGTATGTGTGTGTGTGTGTGTGTGTGTGTGTGTTTGACTTTCTTGCTGGTGAGAGATGAGGGAGTTGTGTCTGTATTTTGCATTTCAAGAGTGAAGTGATGACAAAAGTGGAGCTGCATCTGCCACAGGTCTTTGTCAGTTTGTCAAGCTGTCTTTAGCTGCCTTTTGGTCGTGTTTCCTCCTGTTGAGATATGGAGATGTCAAGAAAGGAAGGCCACACACAGACACACGCACACACACACACACACACACACACACACACACACACACACACACACACACACACACACACACACACACACACACACACAAGCACACACACACACACACACACACACACACACACACAGACTCTTCTGTTTGCCTTGCAGTTTGGTTTTATGTCCCTCTCACTCAAAAATACTGTCCCATTCTGTGTCTATATATATATATACTCTCTTCTCTCTTCCTCTGGCTTTAACCATTCTGCCTCTTCAACTCTCTCCTTTTCTCCTTTACTCATGTCTCTCCAGCTCTCTCTCTATCTCTCTATCTCTCTCTCCCTCTCTCCCTCTCTCTCTCTCTCTCTCTCTCTCTCTCTCTCTCTCTCTCAAATTCAAATTCAAATTCAAATTCAAAAAAGCTTTATTGACATGACAAGAGCACTTGTGTTGTCAAAGCATATTATAACAATAATCAGTGAACTTTAAACTCTCTCTCTCCCTCCCCCTCTCCCTCGCTCTGCCCCCTGCTCTAATGTTGGCCCAGGCCTGCTCAGGTCACTCACAGGAGGACTGGACAGGTCTTCCTCCGCAGGCCCTGACTCAATTACGGAGATGGGCTTACAAAAGCCCACGCTGTGATTGGCCCATTGGCAGCGTCCTATCAGAGCAGAAGTGGCGGTGGGTATAAATATCCGCTCTTATCGCGGCGGTGTGCCTACCTTTCCCATCTCCCTCAAATGACTAAATGAGAGCCTGTCTCTGGTGAAAGCTTCATCAGCTGGAAGGGACTGCTGAGCAATTTGGCTTTTCTGACTCACCGGCTGAACATGGCTGCAGGGGGAGCAGGGGGGGTGAAGCTAAAAGCAAAATCAAAATAACAAACAACTGCGCAAAGTGTAAAACGGCATCAGAGGGACTGGATGGAGAGACAGCAGCGAGCCAAACAAGTTGCATTATTCATGTCTGTCGTCAACAATGCAGAGCTAATTAAAATAAGAGGCAGCTAATTTTAAGGAGCACAGTCCCGATAATGGAGATTTTTTTTTCTTTTTTCCTCTCCCCCCAAAACACACACACACACACACACACACACTGACTATCTTTCTGCCTTTTTACACTGCGTGACAGCGTGATGAGATGAGAGTCATTAGGCTGGCACTGATACACACCTGTGTGCGTCCTGCCCGCGCCTGGCACTGACACACACACCTGTGTGAGCTCGGGCCCGCCACCGATAGCATCTTTTTGTGTGCATTTCACGGGAGGAAATAACACCAATTTTGGCGCGGCGTGGGCAAATTGCATCTGCTCTTTGTGCCTGGCCCTTTTTCATGTGCAATCAGACACCGCGGGGGAAATCTGCGGCCGGCCATTTCCAGTCCACTGCCTGCCCAGTTCACGGGGCTGTTTGCTTTTGCTCTCAAAGAGAGAATCAGAGAGAGAGAGAGAGAATAAAGAAGGAAATAAAATAAAATAAATTAAAAAAAAGTCCATTCTGATGGAAGAAATGACTTTCCTCAGCGTCACCTTCACTGAGTGGAAATCTTTTCACTGCTCTTGTTTTACTTTTTCTCCTCCAATGTCCCAGAGATTTTTTTTTATTTTTTTTTTTTTATGGAAATTTGCATCCTAAAAGTATCCACAATTCCCCACGGGTTTTATGCACAATTATACTTTCCCAAACAGTGTACTGTAGTAAACAAACCCAGAGGAAAAAGAGTGTGTTGATGCATCTCAGTGCCAGTAATTACTTGTCTTTTCGATGTTGCTTTTTCCAGCACTATAGACACATACATCCTGTTTTTCCACACATCCTTCAGCTTGCATAAGTCTGTTTGTGTTATGTGCCATCTTCTGTTATTCCCCATGAGCCCAAGGTATGTATGTAGATCCCTTTTGGGCCCCCTGTGTGTGTGTGCGTGTGTGTGTGTGTGTGTGTGTGTGTGTGTGTGTGTTCATTCGGCAGTTACCTGCTAGGCTGGCTGGGACGTGTTGAGGAAGGGTCAGAGACAGGTTGACAGCAGCGGGGGGTGGGGGTGGGGGGGGAGGAGGAGAGGGGGCCGCCTTGTCACACACAAAGGGGCCCTTCATCCTGATTTTTTAGCCTTTCACGCTTTTGTAATCCACAGATTCCTGTGAGTGCGAATCACTCAGCACGAAAAAATAAAGCCATAGCTAAAAAAGAGTGTGTGTGATGTGTGTGTGTGTGTGTGTGTGTGTGTGTGTGTGTGTGTGTGTGTGGAAGGGAGAGGCAACAGAGTCAGAGAGACTACGAAAGATAGAGCGAGTGATAGAGAGAGAGAGAAAGAGAGAGAGAGGGAGAGAGAGAAAGGGAGGGTGCTGTTGATTTAGTTGTCAGTAACTGACGTCCAAGTCGGTAATTGACTCTGGAGCGAGTTTGGGCCGGATCCGTGCT
>NC_085004.1:9738563-9741063 GCF_963854185.1 Sardina pilchardus
ACACACACACACACACACACATATAAACACACACATTATAGCAACAGAAACCAGCGTGCCACACAGACATAACCCTGATTATCTCAGCCGTGCTCTACCAGAGAGAGGAGCCTCTGGCCATGTGGTGTAAAAGGATAAAGACCTCCTCACATCTCTCCTATCCTCTTCTCTCTATCCTCACATCTCCCCTCCCTCACATCTCTCTATCCTCTTCTCTCTATCCTCACATCTCCCTCCCTCACATCTCTCTATCCTCTTCTCTCTATCCTCACATCTCCCTCCCTCACATCTCTCTATCCTCTTCTCTCTATCCTCACATCTCCCCTACCCTCACATCTCTCTATCCTCTTCTCTCTATCCTCCACCTCTTCCGTCTCTCTCTCCCTCTCTCTATTCTCTCCCTCTTCCCTCTCTCCCTCTCTGCCTCCACCAATTCCTCTCCACCTCTCTCTCTCTACCTCTCTATCCTCTACCTCTTCCTCTCTCTCTGCCTCCACCTCTCTCTCTCCCTCCCTCTCTCCCTTTGCATCTTCATCACTCTGTAAAGACAAGAGGCTCTCCCTTTCTCCCTGCCCAGGATAGTCTTAAGGCAAACACACACACACACACACACACACACACACACACACACACACACACACACACACAGGGGAAACATCCTGGCATCTGTTGCCCATAGCTAACCTGTGCCACGGCGTGTGTGTGCCATGTAATCACTGACACACCTTGGCACTCTAATTCCTCATGTCTATTAATAACCTGTGTCTGCTCCGTGGCCTTGCCCACACATGCCAACTGGCATGGGGGGGGGCGGGGGGGGGGGACCGGGACTTGGCACCTAGATGCTGACGATGGCCTGGGTGAGGGGATAGCATTGTGTGTGTGTGGGTGTGTGGTGTGTGTGTCTGTAGGTGTGTGTGTGTGTTTGCTTTCCGCAGAGCAGGGTGAGAATTTGTCTTGCATGCCTCCGGCACCACACCACAGGTTTGTGTGTTATTGCAGTCAACGGGGGTCTGAACGAGTAGGAGAGAGAGAGAGGGGGGGGGGGGGGGGGGGGGGGTTAGAGAGAGAGAGATTTCGAGGAGAGAAAGAGAGATAGAGAGAGAGGGAGAGATGGAGAGGGAGAGAGAGCAGGAGAGAGGGAGAATTCGAAGGAGAGAGAGATGGAGAGAGAGAGGGAGAGAGGGAGATTTCGGGAGGTGGGTACAGTTGAGGGACGCTGTCGTCTGCCCTACTTTCCTCCCACAGCGCCAGAAGAAAAGGATAGATGGAGTTTAAAATAGAAAAAAAGAGAGCGACAGACAGAATAAAAGTGAGAGAGCGAGAGAGTGTGAATGAGAGAGATTGGCAGGCAGGAGATGGAAAGATGATGATATAGAAAGGAGAGCGATAAGAAGAAGGAGGAGGGGAGACAGGGCTGGAGCCAGGCGCTGTCACACAACACACAAGCCAGCAGGAAGCCAACGACAGGCGCAGGAAATATCTACTCACTCAGCCATTGATTGGTCAATCTATCAAATCAATCAACACTTGTCCCTCCCACGGGTGTCCTCTGCCAATGCCAAGTAACAGATCAACAGAAGAGAGAGACAGAGAGAAAGAGGAGAGAGAGAGAGAGAGAGAGAGAGAGAGAGAGAGAGAGAGAGAGAGAGAGAGAGAGAGAGAGAGAGAGAGAGAGAGAGAGAGAGAGAGAGAGAGAGAGACCAGGATGCAAACACACTCAATACATTACACAGTCAAGCAATACTTTTGTACATGCACACACTCACACAACCACACACACACACACACACACACACACACACACACACACACACACACACACACACACACACACACACACACACACACACACTCACCACAACCACACACACACACACACACACACACACACACACACACACACACACACACACACACACACACACAGATACACACACACACACACACACACACAACACACACACACACACACACTCACACAACCCACACACACACACACACACACACACACACACACACACACACACACACACACACACACACACACACACACACAGATACACACACACACACACACACACACACACACACACACACACACACACACACACACACAAGACACACACACACACACACACACACACACACACACACACACACACACACACACACACACACCACACACACACACACACACACACACACACACACATCCCTATAGCAGTCTTCGTAGATGTTCTCAGATTCCCTTCTCAGCTTGTCATTTCTCAGGGACAGGATGTTAGATGAGATATACGAGCCCAAACAAAACAAGGAGACACACAGACAACAACAACAATAGCAGCAGCAACAACAACAACAACAACAACAATAGCAGGAGAATAAGAGCAACAGTAACAGTGTCCTTGTCCATAGCAATAGGCGCTCTATGGCAGGACAAGCAGTGTGTAACAGCGCAGACCTCCATAAAGCTCCTAAAGTCTCCCACATGATGGTG
>NC_085004.1:9751063-9753563 GCF_963854185.1 Sardina pilchardus
TGTTCTTAGTCATCAGACTCCTCACATCCATGCCTTTCAGACACAAACACACACACACACACACACACACATGCCTGGTCTTTCTTTCAGACCTCTGTTCTGATACTCACCCTGACACACACACAGACACACAGACACACAGACACACACACACACACACACACACACACACACACACACACACACACACACACACTGCCTGACATCCCATAACATGTCACCTTAAAGAGGGCAGAGGTTTCAGTAACAGAGATCTATAAATAAACAGACTTACTAATAAAAACCACAAGCGCACACACTCAAAGACAAACACAAACACATACATTCACAAACGCACTCACAGCTGCATGCTTGTGTGTGTGTGTGCGGCGCGTGCGCGCGCGTGTGTGTGAGTGTGTTAGCCGAAGACCCCGTTAGCCCCCGAGGTGTCTCCTTGACAGGAGACATTTTCCGCTCCTTTGTCTAGCTGCAGGAGCTGCACCTTCAGAGGCGTCCTGCGGTTTCAATCACACGCCGCCGACGCTGACATTTATCCGCTCCATCACAAGAGCGCAGCTTCAACCTCCACCAAATCCTGCCCTCGCTACACACTGCCGCCGCCACCGCTGGAGTGTGTGTGTGTGTCTGTGTGTCTGTGTGTGTGTGTGTGTGTGTCAACAAAGTTTGTTTTCCACGTTCATAAAGCTTTATGAGGGTAAATACGATGTTCCCTAGTGTGGACTGGACCTAGGTGGTGGTTATACCTGCTGTGTGTGTGTGTGTGAGTGTGTGTGAGTGTGTGTGAGTGTGTGTGTGTGTGTGTGTGTGTGTGTGTGTGTGTGTGTGTGTGTGTGTGTGAGTGTGTGTTTCATTTGAAGGGTAGACAGCTCACAATTTCACTCTTAAGAGATGATTTCCATGTCATTGAGCAGGTTCCATTTCACAGGCATGAGGGTGGCGACCGCACTCGGGATAAGAGAAAAAGAAAGGTTAGATTTCTCTCTTCCTCTCTCTGTCTTCTCTCGCTCTTTTCTCTCTCTCTTTTTCTCTTTCTCTTCCTCTCCCTCTCACTCACTCTCCCTCTTCTTTCTCTCTTTCTCTTTTTTTCTCTCACTCACTCCATCTCCCCTTCTCTCTCTCCCTCTTCTCTCTCTCTTTTCTCTCTCTTTTTCTCTTTCTCACCTTCCCTCACCCTGGTCTTTCTATTTCTAATCCTCTGCTTGACCTCTTCTGCTCCTCATTTTTCTCTCTCTCTCTCCTCTCTCTCTCTCTCTCTCTCTCTCTCTCTCTCTCTCTCTCTCTCTCTCTCTCTCTCTCTCTCTCTCTCTCTCTCTCTCCCTCTCTCTCTCTCTCTCTCTGTCCCCCCATCCTCTCTGTTTGTAAATCCCATAAATTGGCCATGGTTTGTGAACGGGAAAAAGACTTTGGGAAGTCATGCGTTCGCTCCCGGCCGCTGTTGGCAGAGGTGCTGGAGTGTGAGAGACTCACTCGCTTTCTGCTCCCATACTGTGTGTGTGTGTGTGTGTGTGTGTGTGTGTGTGTGTGTGTGTGTGTGTGTGTGTGTGTGTGTGTGTGTGTGTGAGTGCGTGCGTATGTGCGTGCGTGCGCGCGCGTATGTATGTGTGTTTGTGTTCTCTAAGAATCTTTGTCTCAAACTCTAATCCTCTCCCCAGCTCTCTATAATATTTGTTATCAGCGATCTTTCTCTCACTCTTTCTCTCTCATGCCCTCTCTCTCTTAGCCTACTCCACCTCTTTCTATCTCTCTCTCTCTCTGTCTCTCTCTCTCTCTCCCTCTCTCTCTCTCTCTCTCTCTCTCTCTCTCTCTCTCTCTCTCTCTCTCTCTCTCTCTCTCTCCCCCTCTCTCTCTCTCTCTGTGTGTGTTATGTTTTACTGGAGGTAATGTAGCCTCAGCTGACCGGCTGCCCTGCTGTGTGGCGGTGATGTTGTCTTTGTTCTGGACGGCTGTGATCCCGCCGGTCGCTTCCTCTCTGATTCCATTACGCCGCCACCACCGCCGCCTCCTCCCGCTAGCCTGCGCCGCTAGCCGCTAGCCGCTAGCCGCCCCCCCCCCCCTCCCTCGCGCTGTTCCATTACGGACAAATCACAGCCCCAATTAGCATAATGGAGCCGCGCAATAGGCACCATATGCTAGCACTGATAGACATGCAGGGAGGCTGACTGCAGCGATCTGAAGATAAGACAAACCGCGCCGCTAATGCACATTCACACACACACTCTCACACACACACACACACAGGCGCTAAGTATAATGCAGCTAGCTCCAGGTCAGACGTTATGTGAGTGCTCTCACTTATGAGGAGGTGAGTGGGGAGGAGGAGATGTGCTGGGCTCGTGGATCGCTGGACGGATATGAGTCATTAGTAGGTGGGCAAGGCAGAGCCCCTTTGGAACAGGCATTGGCAACACACACATTTTACTGATCTGTTCGTAGTGCAGTGCCTTTCGTTATGCTTTGCTTTAAGTTTTGATTACGTTTTATAAGGTGAATAAGTGACCGA
>NC_085004.1:9771257-9773757 GCF_963854185.1 Sardina pilchardus
GAATGTATAAACATTGTGTGCATATTTAACGTCAGAGGGAGTTAAGGGAGCAAAATATGTGTAAAAAAAACAGGAAACACAGACAGACAACATGCAGAGCATCAACTGCTGTCAGACAAAAAAACAGGATATATCTGGCACAGAGTTCATCATATTTTAATGGTGATAACTCGTTAATTTGTAGGTTGTACTTCGACATGTTGTTCATGTCTTACAGATCTGCCGTTACTGTTGAAAGACTTGATGATTTAGTTTAGTTTTTTTTCATTAAGTTAGAGCAGTGTGCACTCTCAGCCCAGACACATAGTCCTCTCAGCTGCTGCACTTCCAGGGGTTTGTGACACCGAGCCACAGAAAGGACCAGGAAGTGAAAATAGAGGAGAGAAGAAGTTTAGTGCCTTCCAGCGAATTAATTAGTCCCCCAGCCCTTCAAGGGTCCATTTTAATGAGGTCCTCCTTCAGCCTGCGTAGCGGGATCTAACGGAGAGCGCTGCCGAGGTGCTATCTCTCCAGCCCTTGTTTGTGACACCACGGAGGAGCACGGGGGATGGTTCTACCGTTGCCCCCCCCCCCCCCTTCCTCCGCTTGTCACGGTGGGAGGCTAAAGTTGGCATATGGAGGGTGGCGCTGCCACAACAGACCGGCGGGAGCGGTGCCGTGAATACTAAAGGCCCACGCCAGCAGCCGCCGGGAGAGTTCCTCCCTCTCAGATGGAACTTTTGGGGCTTTTGTGTCGTTATGGCGTAGCGAAAGTCTTCAGCTGTTGCTCACGAGCTGTGTACTCTGCACTGGGGGTGTCATCTCGTCTCTTTTGTCTTCTTACACACACACACACACACACACACACACACACACACACACACACACACACACACACACACACACACACACACACACACAGAGAGAGAGAGAGTTTGACGAGTAAGGGGTCGGGTTACCAGGGCAAGTACTGCTGAAGCTGTTCTTAGTCATCAGACTCCTCACATCCATGCCTTTCAGACACAAACACACACACACACACACACACACACACACACACACACACACATGCCTGGTCTTTCTTTCAGACCTCTGTTCTGATACTCACCCTGACACACACACAGACACACAGACACACACACACACACATACACACACACACACACACACACACACACACTGCCTGACATCCCATAACATGTCACCATAAAGAGGGCAGAGGTTTCAGTAACAGAGATCTATAAATAAACAGACTTACTAATAAAACCACAAGCGCACACACTCAAAGACAAACACAAACACATACATTCACAAACGCGCTCACAGCTGCATGCTTGTGTGTGTGTGTGCGGCGCGTGCGCGCGCGTGTGTGTGTGTGTGTGTTAGCCGAAGACCCCGTTAGCCCCGAGGTGTCTCCTTGACAGGAGACATTTTCCGCTCCTTTGTCTAGCTGCAGGAGCTGCACCTTCAGAGGCGTCCTGCGGTTTCAATCACACGCCGCCGACGCTGACATTTATCCGCTCCATCACAAGAGCTCCGCTTCAACCTCCACCAAATCCTGCCCTCGCTACACACTGCCGCCGCCACCGCTGGAGTGTGTGTGTGTGTCTGTGTGTCTGTGTGTGTGTGTGTGTGTGTCAACAAAGTTTGTTTTCCACGTTCATAAAGCTTTATGAGGGTAAATACGATGTTCCCTAGTGTGGACTGGACCTAGGTGGTGGTTATACCTGCTGTGTGTGTGTGTGTGTGAGTGTGTGTGAGTGTGTGTGAGTGTGTGTGTGTGTGTGTGTGTGTGTGTGTGTGTGTGTGTGTGTGTGTGTGTGAGTGTGTGTTTCATTTGAAGGGTAGACAGCTCACAATTTCACTCTTAAGAGATGATTTCCATGTCATTGAGCAGGTTCCATTTCACAGGCATGAGGGTGGCGACCGCACTCGGGATAAGAGAAAAAGAAAGGTTAGATTTCTCTCTTCCTCTCTCTGTCTTCTCTCGCTCTTTTCTCTCTCTTTTTCTCTTTCTCTTCCTCTCCCTCTCACTCACTCTCCCTCTTCTTTCTCTCTTTCTCTTTTTTTCTCTCACTCACTCCATCTCCCCTTCTCTCTCTCCCTCTTCTCTCTCTCTTTTCTCTCTCTTTTTCTCTTTCTCACCTTCCCTCACCCTGGTCTTTCTATTTCTAATCCTCTGCTTGACCTCTTCTGCTCCTCATTTTTCTCTCTCTCTCTCCCTCTCTCTCTCTCTCTCTCTCTCTCTCTCTCTCTCTCTCTCTCTCTCTCTCTCTCTCTCTCTCTCTCTCTCTCTCTCTCTCTCTCTCTCTCCCTCTCTCTCTCTCTCTCTCTGTCCCCCCATCCTCTCTGTTTGTAAATCCCATAAATTGGCCATGTGGTTTGTGAACGGGAAAAAGACTTTGGGAAGTCATGCGTTCGCTCCCGGCCGCTGTTGGCAGAGGTGCTGGAGTGTGTGAGAGACTCACTCGCTTTCTGCTCCCATACTGTGTGTGTGTGTGTGTGTGTGTGTGTGTGTGTG
>NC_085004.1:9818272-9823272 GCF_963854185.1 Sardina pilchardus
TTTACTTTGCCCCTTTTGTGACTCCATGCCGTAGGACACTGATTGATTTAGTGTGAGATGGTCAATGTTTGGATCGGCCCCAGAACAGAACCTTACAGCTCACTGTTACCCAACTAACCTAAGCCAGACAGCACACAGAAATCCCTGTACCAACAACAGCATGCTGCCCATGGAAGCCTCGCCATGCGGTGGGGCAGGCCAACAGTTAGGCCACAGACCCAGCAGACCCAGCCAGCGCCTGGTACCAGCGCCGGGTATGGACTCCTGTTGCATAGTTGATGAGTGATAACACACACACACACTCATGTGGGGACCAGCTGTAGATCAGAACTCCAGACACGAAGCAGGCAGCCAGGGCGTGATTTGGCACTCACCAGATACACACACACACACACACACACACACACACACACACACAATATACACATACACAGATGCGTACACACACACACACACACACACACACACACACATGGGAATTCTATATTAATGAATGCAATATCAGTGCAGAGGTTCCTTTATCCTGTAATACATCTCTGCATTGAACTTAGACTAATAGGCATAGAGAACAGTATTGAATAGGGATAGTGGATTCTAATGTAGGCTTTAGAAGTGAATCAATATGTACCAGAATCTACTCACCTGCATTCATCCGTGTGTGTGTGTGTGTGTGTGTGTGTTAGTGTGTGTGTGTGTGTGTGTGTGTGTGTGTGTGTGTGTGTGTGTGTGTGTGTACCTATGTGTGTCTAATTGTGTCTGACTTTTTCATTTCAGTAAGCCCTTACTGATTATTTATCACTATTACTGATTTCCTATTAGGAAGCAAATGTCATTAGACTCTATGGCTGCTGCAGTCACGGCCATGTGCACTGATTATAAAGACGACTTCTGTCTATCAACACATCGGTATTATCAGTGAAGCACCTCTCAATAATACAGGCATTGAGGAACACGGGACCTAGCCAAGCCATGTTGTCACTAAGGCTATTGTTTACAAAACCATGTCGTCACCAAGGCTATTCTTTACAAAACCATGTCGTCACCAAGGCTATTGTTTACAAAACCATGTCGTCACCAAGGCTATTGTTTACAAAACCATGTTGTCACAAAACATGGTGTTTGGCAAAACCATGTCGTCACAAAGCCTAGTAGTTTTTGTTTCTTCTCTTTTCCCCTTTTTTCTCTTATCTTCTCTCCTCTTCTCTTCTCTTCTCTTCTCTTCTCTTTTCTTTTCTTCTCTTTCCCTCTCTTTCTTTTCTATGTTTCGTCTTCACTTGTTTGGTCTTCATCTCCCCTCACAATATTCCCTAACGTTCCTCGATATGACTCTCTGTCTCTCTCTGATTCTTCCTCTCTTTGCCCACACCTGCTGTGGATAGGACTATTAGCTGACTCCTCCACCCTTGCTGTGGATAGGACTATTGCTGAGCCCTCCACCCTTGCTGTGGATAGGACTATTGCCGAGTCCTCCACCCTTGCTGTGGATAGGACTATTGCTGAGTCCTCCATCCTTCCTCTATATCTCCCTCTTTTCCCCCCATCATTTTTCCCTCCCTCTCTTTTTCCCTCTCTTTCCTCTTTCCAAGCAGCGTGTCGATTAATTAATAACCGGCTAATTTAATTTCCAAAAAGTAATAACTTGTTTAAGCATGAATAAAGACTGACAAGGCAAAGTTCTAATCTGTCCAAAGTTTAATTAGAGACGGCAAGGTTTTCATAGTAGCAGAAGGGGCCGAGAGCAGAGACGGAGGGATGAGACGGAAAGGAGGGATGGAGAGGGAGAGAGAGAGGAGGAGAGATGGAGAGAGAGATCAAAGGGAAGAGAGAGGGTGAGAGAGATATGGAGGGGGTGAGAGAATAGAGAGGTTGAGGGAGAGAAAGAGCGAGATTGAGGTGAAAAAAGAGAGAGAGTGAAAGAGAGAGAGAGTGAGAGAGATAGTGGAGGGGGGAGCTACATCAGCTCTGCTGGGTGTGTGTGTGTGTGTGTGTGTGTGGAGGGTGGAGGGTGGGGTGGGGTAGTGGCGGAGGTGGAGGAGGCCCAGGGGATTGTGGGATAGCAGAGGGTGGTGCTGGGAGCTGTCACATAGAGTGGAGGGAGCTTCTGTACCTGTCACTGTGCAGGAGAGCAGCCGGACGCTATACGCACACTCCCTCGTGCGCACACACACACACACACACACACACACACACACACACACACACACACACACACACACACACACACACACACACACACACACACACAGCCACACTGACAGCGACTTAAAAGCTCAGACAGGGCCGAAAATCAATTGGCTGAGAGTATTATGGGATGCAGTGAAGTGGCTGAATATATTAGATATCGCTCCCGGTGCCCCCAGGGGATGGAGCTGGGACACACTCACGTACTCACACACACACACAGGAGTGCCCCCGCCAGCAACACTACCTGGCCATGTGTATGTGTGTGTGTGTGTGTGTGTGTGTGTGTGTGTGTGTTTGTGTGTTTACTTGCTTCAAAATATGCTTTAAAAATTGCTGTCACACATAAACATTTGTATACCTAAAGTTTTTTTGTTTTTTTTTGTTTTTTTGTGTGTGTCTATATTGGTGTGCATGTATGCGTGTGTGCCTGTGTAAGGGTGTGTGTGTGTGTGTGTGCATGTGTGTGTTTGCGTCCATGTCTATGTGCATACATATGTATGTATTGTATATGTGTGTATGTGTGTGTGTGTGTGTGTGTGTGTGTGTGTATGTGTGTGTGTGTGTGTGTGTGTGTGAGAGTGTGTGTGTGTCTTAGTGACAGACATGTGTGCGTACGTGCTGTGCAGCGCTCCATCTCTCGTGCCCCAGCCGTCGCTCCAGACTGCAGCGAGAGCCACATCTGTATGCAGCCCAGCGCAGGGTTATTTGCAGGAGATTAGCCCAGCGCAGGGTTATTTGCAGGAGATTAATATGGAATGGGATTGTATTGTGCCACTGCTTTATGGTGATAAATGGAATATCATTTCTGTGGGGATGTGGAAGGGGCTGTCGCGTAGTCAAGAGCAGTTTGCCTGACACGCCGCTGACTGATTTCATATGTGAGTGTATGCGCACAAGCTCACATGTGTCATTGGCAGTTTAATCGAATCCTGTGATTGTCATCTAGAGTGAGGACAAAAAATGTATAAAATATGTATTAAAAATACATAAAATATATAAAATATATGAAATAGTCTACAGCAGGGCTGCTGACCTCCTTTCACCTGTTTGAACAGCAAAGCACACGGCACAGCAATGTTCCACCGAGCAGGTCTAACATATGGAATATGTTTAACGCAGTTTAGCATACATTCATGAGCCCCGGTGCAGGTATAGAATATGGAACGTTTAATGGCGTCTAGCACACATTCCTGAGCCCCAGTGCAGTGCAGCAGTGAGTCTGAGGAGAACTGGTTTGGTCTGGAGTGGAGCGTGGACATCCGGTGGAACTGTGCACACACAGTCAGAAGATTCCAACTCACTGCTAGTTCAGACACTGCTTGGGGGGGTGAATGTACAGATGAGTGGGCAGTGTAGGTTCAATTTAGATGGCGAGCGATTGGGGGAAATTGACTAGCGGCTGGTAGACTTTGGAAGAGTGTGAAGCGACCGGGGGGCTTCCGGGAGAGGAAATAGAATGGTTGGCTGGATGGTAGATAGACGTATAAAGCCTGGTGGCTGCCAGAGGAATCCTGGGACAGTGGAGCTCTATACATGCCGGGCAGGACACCTCCATCCTTGAGCGTGGACCGAGCAGGAAATGTCAGATACTCATCTGGAAATCATTTCCATTTTATTACGGCGAGGAGGGCCACAGGAATCTAATTAGCTTCAGGAGAGCGCTGGAGAGGCCTGCTCTGGGACCTGGGGACGCAGGACAGCGCTTGGACACACACACACACACACACACACACACACACACAACTACACTCACACACCTCCTCAACTGGATTCTTTTCACCCCAAGGGCCCCCTCCAGCACTCTGATGTGTGTATGTGTGTGTGTGTGTGTGTGTGTGTGAGAGAGAGAGAGAAAGAGAGAGAGAGAGAGAGAGAGAGAGAGTCAGGGGAATTTTGATGAAAGGTGAGAGGTAGAAGAGAAAGAATGACAGGAAGAAAGTAAGAAAGTAGAAGAAGAAAGAATAAAGAGCTGAAGTGATTGTATAATTATGCGTTTTGTATTATTTTGATACCATCTCTTTCATAATGACCGCATGCGCCCGGGTCCCCATGTCAAGCAGGGACAGTATAGTTGCTATAGATACGTCCAATTATGGGTTGGAACTCTCGAGTGTGTGATGTACTGTACAGTGCGATCCTTCAGAGAGCGTTTGCTGTGGAGATGGTGATCATAGCTTCAAGCAAAGCTCCGGCAACCTTCAACCCCCCCCTCCACCACCCGCCCTATTTCCCCCTTCAAACGCGGCGATTAGCCAGGCCTCAAACCAAGGCCAATTAATGCTGCTGCTTGATTAGGAGCAACATGACCCTCTAGCCCCGCGCTAAAATCAGTGATTAGCACTCCTTGCTACAGCACAAGACCCGCGCACGGGGTCAAGATCCAATTCATCTGCTTCTATTTACATATTTATATATTTCTTCAACTTATCCCTTTCTGCAGTCAGGTCTGTGCTGCGCACGTTTAGAAATATGGGAGGCCATGAGGAAATAATTAGAGATAATGCGCTTGTGTTAAATGGATGGTGCGGTGTGGTGCGGTGCGGTGTGGAGCGGTGTGGAGCGGTGCGGCTCTCTCCTGATGCGCTGATAGGTGTCCTGGCACGGATGCGCACGTTAGCGGCGCGGCTATTTAGATAGCGTCCACCCTCTCACCTCCAGGCACTTGTCTCGGCGTGCAGCAATTATTTAAGCTCATCAAGCCGCGTAAATGCCTTAAAATCCCCCATTAATTATGCAGATTTATGGATAGGGAAGGTGTACGCTTATTAAAATCAAAAAATGCTTTGACCCCTGCTTGTCTCGGAGGTTGCCTTGTT
>NC_085004.1:9828272-9838272 GCF_963854185.1 Sardina pilchardus
GAAGTGCTCTCTGATATTTTGTTTATTCGATTTTAGTTCTCTTTTACCACATGAAGTACTTCCTTGAGTTTTTATTTTTCATCCTGCAGCTGTTCCTGAAATGGTCAGCTTTGCGTCCCGATGACTAGATGTGTACGGATGATTTCAGATCAGTAGAGGAGCACCAAGGTGAGTGGAGCAGGTCACGCTTGATGTGACAGTGGGCCGTTACGTGGAATAGATACAGTATGATCTCTGGCTGACAGACACATTCTGTGTGTAGCGTGTCCAGTAGAGAGAGTAGGTCTAGCACATGTCCAGTGTGTGGGCTGCAAACACAAACCACTGGATTATCTCCTGCTGTGAAAGGGAGTCAGGGCAGTGCTGTGACATAACGCTGAAGGATGGCCAGTCCATTGGTCTGTGTCCATTGTGTGTCCACCTTATTTCCCCTCGGCCCTCCTCCCTCTCCCACGCCCCTTGGAAAGCACACATGGCTCATTATGTGGTCACTGACCCAGCACACACACACACACACACACACACACACACACAAGGGCACAGCACACACACACAAGGGCAGACGCTAAGCCACCTGGGCCACCTCCGCTCACCGTCTGGGCAAACAGAGTGCGCCTTTCATCCCCCGTTATGGACTGGGCCTTGGACCCTGCCTCCTCACTCTCTTCGACACACTCACACACACACACACACACACACACACACACACACACACATACACCAGGTCACTCCACACCATACTGTCCTCCCGGAGCTTCCCGTAGCCCCCCCCCCAAGGCCAGGAGGAGGACGGCTCCCCCCACCTGAGCTCCGACTGCTGGGCTGGCACAACTGACAGAGCCTCCACAGGGCCGCCGGACTTCGAGACGGAAAATAAGAGAGGGATGAAGAGATATGGGAGAGTAGTCTGGAGCGGAAGGCAGGGAGGGAGAGAAAGAGATAGAGAAAGAGAGAGGGTAAAGTGGGTGAGGTATTCTGCAGAGATAAATAATTGCCATGGTGTGTGTTTGACATGGTCTTAGCAGACATTAGACTACATGTATGCATTCATTACTGATGTGATTGTCATCATTCAGATGACAGACAAAGAGAGTCATAGATAGACAGAGAGAGAGATGGAGAGAGAGACGGAGAGAGACAGAGAGATAGAGAGACGGAGAGAGAGAGAGAGCTGTAGTAGTGTGTGAGGGTAATTCTCTTTTGTTCTCCAGGTTATCTTCTTTAAGGTTGTTTTGCGCGGTGACAAATGGATGCTCTTTGGCTCCACTGACACAAACACGCTGTGACAGACACACAGCTTCATCTCCCCAGTGGCACAGGCCTGCAGTCTATCCCCCAGAGAGGCCCTGTCACAAACACCGGCAGGTGAAATCTCACTGTGACTGTGTGTGTGTGTGTGTGTGTGTGTGTGTGTGTGTGTGTGTGTGTGAAACCAATCACACCGCCCCATTCACCTCGGAGAAGAGAAGTTGTCAAACTGTGCGCATTCAGTGTGTTTGTTTAGATGGTTGGTGTTTGTGGCGGCATCAGGAGCGAGAGAGAGAGAGAGAGAGAGAGAGAGTGAAGAGAGTTAGAAGTGGGAAAGAGGGAGAGATGGAGAGAGGATGAGAGGTGTACTAATCTTTATGCTTTACGTCTGTTTATATCACCTCGTTTAGTCAGAGCGGGAGAAACAGGGAGAGATGGGGAGAGAGCAGCTGGGGATTTAGATGCTGTGATTGATTAACGTTAAAGTCTTACTGTAGGAGAAGAAATATTCCACTTTTTCACACCAGTTCACTGCTGAATGGCTGGATCTCCCTTCTCGGTACCCCCCAAATCCCCACCCCCCTCCGCGCCTCCACTCCTCCACCACCACCCACCCCCCAATCCCCGGCTATTTGTCACAGTCATTCTTCCCAGAGCCCGGAGGCATTTAGTGAGCTGATCCTAATTACGCGCTTATATTGGTCACCTGTATTAAGAGGGTGCCATTTAGCGAGCTGATCATAATTGCACAGTTCTATTTGGTCACCTAGAGGGTGCCATTGATGGGGAATCTTCTGAGCTGGTGACCAGTTGCTTTTTACCGACACATTTGTCCAATTCCTCACTGAGCTGCGGTTTCTAACCATCGCACCAGATTGTTGACCGCTAGCTAGACTTAGCTCTCAGCTTTTGCTTCATGTCTGAATCTCACATCTCTCTCACAGCTTGTGAGTGTGTGTGTGTGTGTGTGTGTGTGTGCATCACTCACATGTTAACCCCCCGGGGGTGTGACTCAGATGGAACAACAGAAGTGTTTGTCCACTGTTTTGGAACTAGAACACAAAAGCGGAACATGTGCGGGCCTGAACTGCTCTAGCTCGTTGCTTAGCCGCGAGAGCTAGCTGATCCGCATGTCTTGCTGGAGATGTGGACTTACCATTGCAGGCCACACCTTAGCACCAGAGAATGGAGGCGTTGTCTTATAGGAACTTGAGAATATCCAGACTTATTAATACACACACCCTTGTTTTTTTCTTCTTGCTGCTGTCATTTCCGTAGTATAAAGAAGCAGCGCTATTGTAAAATGTACATGGCCATCGCTATTTTTAGAAGAGATGTTGGACTCAGCTTTGTAAAGTATAATCAGTGTACCCAACCACACCTGTTTTTGTTTGTTTTGTTCTTTTCTTACGCTCTTTCTTTTCGGTATGTTCTCTTTGGTGTGTTTGCTTTTTCTATCTGCATCACGATCACTGTCCAATTTCAGCCTAGATTTAATCTGAAACTGCTGTGTTCAATAATGTATTTGACTACAGGGTAAACCACATAAATGAATCAAATTTCACGTGATGTTGGAAACCAATTTTGCTGTCACATGAAATCATTTGGTGGAAATACACCTTGGACATTTGTATGAATATGAAGAGTCGTGGATAAACATTTTATACTGTTGTAATGTCACAATGCATAATGATGCTTTACAGCGTGGCACAAAACAAAATGGCCTCTGAGACCTCGGTGTCTCTTCACACCTTTACAAATGGAAAATTACTGGCTGATTTGAAAAGGAGCGGAGCCGAGCTGTGACTGAGGAATCACTATGACAGAGAGCTCGTAGGAACTGCCGGAATATGAAACATCACTACAAAAGGGGTACACAGCAAGGCCAAGATGGCCGCCACCATTCAAGTATGTCTTTACCAGAGAGTGCAAGTTTGTAGCCTAAATGTTGGTTATATTTATATCGGACACCTGCTTGTGATGCCTTGTCTTTTGTACAGTTTTATGTACATGCAAGTGTAGCTTTTTAAAGATGAAAAAGAGAAAAAAAAAAGGAAAAAAAAAAACAGGTTAAATCCATTGAAGACTAAAATGTAAGATATTTTTAAGGTTAGGATCTGTTAGGGTGTAAGTGGTTGGGATCTTGGGGCATTTGGTGTGAGTGCCGATGTCTAGCTGTCTACTGTATCTATTCACTGGCTTCTAGTCCCTTTCAGAGTTCTTCTGCCTCATTTGCTCCCATTGTTTTGAACATTTGTTCCATCGCAAACCAGTGGCTTTGAGATCTTTCCTGTTTTATTTTGTCCATGTTTGTTTCGTTCCATTCGTTCTTTTATGTTCTAATCAATATCCGCATGTTTGAAAAAAAATGAAAAGAAAAGAAATGTGGTCTTTTATTTTTGCTGAGCAAATCAAAGGAATAATATCTTGTAAGTACTTCTTCCTTATAGCTTTACAGTAAAATAAATTCAGTAAAGAAATTGGCGTGCTGTCTCCTTGATTATTGTGTGTGGGAAATGGGCTGGTGTGTTATTAAGGGTGGGGCCCTGATCAAATTGTAATTTTGACTTGAAGTGTGTTGTTTTAGAAATATTCCCAGTACACACACACACACACACACACACACACACACACACACACACACACACACACACACACACATACAGCATATATTAATTGCACCACATCTGGACGGCATTTACATAGCACATCTCATTATCCTGCAGTGTGAACGAGTGCAACGTGTTACTCTTCATATTGCACTGTTTCCCACTATAATTAGAGCAGTTACAGAGAGACAAACCCAGTGTGATAGAACACTTGACCCAGTATTTTTAATGAGTGGGAGATGAAGATGTATCTGCGAGGCAGTGGCGCACTGGGGCAGTAGAATGTCCCACTGAGGGCAGTTTGGAAGATCCGAAGCCTCTGCATCGCCTGAGGAGGGTATCTAACATCGGAGGAGTGGGACGCGCGCGTTCACACACACACACACACACACACACACACACACACACACGCAGGAGCTGTGAGGTCCCGTGGGCCTCACTCTAGTCGCTTCTCACAACATCTCGTCTCATTCGATCCTCACATTCACACACACACACACACACACACACACACTGACACACAGAAACATGTGCACACTCTTTCACACACAGACACACACACACACACACACACACACACACACACACACACGCCCAAATCCACACAGAAAATGCTCCTACACAAAAATGCCTATGCGCATTTGGGCTTGTTCATGTACACACACACACACACACACACACTCCCAATCACCACATAACACTTGGCCAATCCTCCACAGCACTGCATGAAGACGACATTTCTGTGGCTGTGAAGGAGGCACATCTGGGGAGAAGATGCACTCAAACGGGGCTCAGAATGAAACAGGAAGCACAGCTGTTCTGACACATCTCCAAAATATAGATTTACACTTCAGGAGGAGAGCGAAGAATACATTTGCAATCTGAGAAACACAACTAGATTCATTAATAGCAACAATGGTTTGCTTGAATTCATGTTACAACTTCTATGACTGTGTTAAGGCACTTAGACACGTAATCACGCTGGCACAGAGGTAATCTGGCCCCTGAGAAAAAAGTCACATTTATCATTCATCAATCCCAGAACTACGGCCAGAAACCACAGCAGTTCATCCTTTTACTATTTTCCATGCACCTTCTTTTCTTCCTCAGTGCTCTCTTCATCGTCCTCTCCTCCTCCCTCTCTCCATCCATCCTCTCCTCCTCCCTCTCTCCTCTCCTCCTCCCTCTCTCCATCCATCCTCTCCTCCTCCCTCTCTCCTCTCCTCCTCCCTCTCCATCCATCCTCTCCTCCTCCTTCTCTCCTCTCCTTTTCCCTCTCTCCATCCATCCTCTCCTCCTCCCTCTCTCCTCTCCTCCTCCCTCCATCCTCTCCTCCTCCCTCTCTCCTCTCCTCCTCCCTCTCCATCCATCCTCTCCTCCTCCCTCTCTCCTCTCCTCCTCCCTCTCCATCCATCCTCTCCTCCTCCCTCTCTCCTCTCCTCCTCCACTCATATGTCTCCTGCTGGTTTATCAGAGCGTTGCTGCACAGGAGGGATTTGCAGGTGCTGAGAGTCTCTCGGAGGACGGAAGAGAGGATATGGTGGAGGTGTGTGTGTGTGTGTGTGTGTGTGTGTGTGTGTGTGTGTGTGTGTGTGTGGAGGAGGGGGTGGTGGTGGTCAGTCTTATCTGCAGGCCAGGTGCACCGTCACCGGCCCTTCCCCTGGCTTTGTGCTCCCCAGAGCGTAGACTCCGCCGGCCAGCAGGCTTTAGAGTAAATATTCACACGCGGCCAAATGGAGGCAAATGAAGTGTCTAATGGCCGGGGGTTTGGAGGGGAATAAAACTGCAGCAATGGCTTGAGATTGAGGCGAATGGATTTGGAGAAGGAGGGAACGGACTGAGAGGGAGGGGACGAGTGGAGAGAGGGAGGAGGAGGAGGAGAGGGGGAATGAAGGACTGGGCATCCAGACTGTTCTTCTGCCCACTGCACTGACCAAATAATAAATAAACAAACAATGATATTACAGTAAAATAATAAAAAAAAATACCCTCAGTGAATTAGGATAATTGCTTACACACACAATTTCCGCTGGTCACACAATTTTCTAAAGATGACTTTCAAACACCATAACCCCACAGTAAATCTGCAATTGATTTTTTGGTAACACTCCATAATAAGGGTCCTTAATAAATAGCAAACTAGCCATTAACTAACCCTTTGTTAATATTTGTTAACTGTTACTAAAATATCTATTTGCCACAAGTTAATGTTTTTTTTCATAATTAATTAAATATTAGTTGTTTGCATATAATCTGTATGTTAATGTTTTAACAAATAGAAAACAATCTATTAACTAATATTGTATCAATATTTGTTAATAGTTAACTAAATGTATTTTTGGCACAAATTAAGTTATTTCTTCCATCATTAAATGTTAAATGTTTATTTACAAACTATATGTTAATATGAAAGTTAATGACATATTATTATTTAACTAATTGTTATTAAACTGTGTTTCTACCTATCCCAATATGAACCACTCCTTATAGGACCCTTGAAGTAACTGGTTAAGCTTAATTAATATATTAGTAATATATAACTATCAGTATGGAGGACCCTTATAATAAAGTTGGTTAAGTGTAATTAATATATTAGTAATATATAACTATTAGTATGGGGGACCCTTATAATAAAGTTGGTTAAGCTTAATTAATACTTTAGTAACATATAACTATCAGTATGGAGGACCCTTATAATAAAGTTGGAACAGTAATTATTAATCATTTACAAATATTTATTATAACATTTATCAACGATAGTAAATATTTTACACTGATCTCTCTCACTGGAAATGAATGATCTCAGCACACATTGTTGGGAAGGAGGATGAAAATGCTTTATTCATAAAGTCAAAGAACTCTCAAATAGCTTTTTGTTTTCTACTGGAACACTGACCACTGATGGTTCACCTGATGGTCTCCTGGAACACTGACCATGTAAACGCAGTCAATGATAGTTAAACTGATCAAAAAAGATTAACTAGAATGACAACAGAATGTATAAAATATTAAATAAACAGAGAAAGAGCGAGTGGGATCAACCAGAGAGTGAGAAAAAGAGAGAAAGACAGAAAGTGTTAGTGAGGAAAGGACTTGGAAATGGAAATGTTGGTTTGGATGGAGTTGATTAGGCTAAGTTGCGTCGGTTAGCACACCCGTGATCGAAGCAGTTTCTTCCTTTAATTTCTTTTATTGCGTTGCCTTCAACAATTGCCATACAACAATAAAGTTATGGTGGTCTGTAAGGAACCAAAGAAGCCATCATTAGTAATACGGTCACTGTAATCACTGTCTAATAAACAAGGCAGGCCACATGTTAAACTAAGCACCCCATTTGCATCCAATGCTCATTGGCAATTTACTGTCACATAAAGATAGCCTAAATGAACTGAATAGCTGATATCTTTGTTATATTCTATGAACATAACCATATCTCAATCACACACACAACATAAGACAGGATACATGCATTGACATTACTAACCAAAGTGAAAGTATAAGTTTCCCTTAAGGCTAATCTCCGTTTAGCATAACGCTAAGTTAGCATTCCAAACGAGCATGACACACATCCATATCCCACCACCAACAGGCCCTACACATGACTCAGCCTAAGTATCTCGGTTACTTTCACTTACTTCATGTTTTGCACGCACACAAGGTGTTCACACAACTCAAACTGTAGGCAATAGGCAGCAAACTCGTTCAGTGATAGCTGCTAACATAATGGCATGGACTCCGCCAATGCTGTAACTTAGGAAAACTAACATGAGGCTAACGTACACAGGAGGACGTTTCTAGGCAACCACACCCTCTACAAAATAAGAGTCTTTCATACAGAGTGAGAGAGACAGAGCACAAGAAAGAGATCGAGGGAGAGTATGAGAGAGAAAGACAGAATGAGAGACAGGCAATAAAAACGGGCAAAAATAAAATAAAAATAATAATGTCCTCTTTGCATACAGGATTGATTTGCACTGACTTCTTTTCGCATCAATTTGCTAGCCTACATCTTTCAGGACCTTGGTGAACCTTGTGAGTTTCCAGTGTGAGAGACCCATAGCCTACTGATAGTTAGTTACTAATATATCAATTAAGCTTAACCAACTTTATTATAAGGGTCCTATGAGGAGTGGTTCATATTGGGATGAAGGCAGAAACACAGTTTAATAACAATTAGTTAATAATAATATGTCATTAACTTTTATATTAACATATAGCCTAGCCTAGTTTGTAAATAAACATCTAACATTCTAATGTAAGAAATACAAAGTTAATTAGTGCCAAAACAACATTTAGTTAACTATTAACACAATATTAGTTAATAGATTGCTTTCTATTTGTTAAAAACATTAACATACAGTTTATATGCAAACAACTAATATTTAATTAATGATGAAAAAAACATTAACTTGTGGCAAATAGATATTTTAGTAACAATTAACAAATATTAACAAAGGGTTAGTTAATGATTAGTTTGCTATTAACAAAGGGTTAGTTAATGATTAGTTTGCTATTTATTAAGGACCCTTATTATGGAGTGTTACCGATTTTTTTTTTTTTTCTGATTTAGTGTGGGGTTTTTGTGTTTGAAAGTCATGTTTAGAAAATCGTGTGACCAGCGAAAACATATATATTCACATTTTGGAAAACACTACACATCATTTTCGGCCTTGTACAGCTTTTGTCTTTTGTCCCCAAGTTGCCATTAGCTCTGTTTATTTTCGTTTTTTTTTTTTTTTTTTTTCTGAAATGCCTTTCTGGAACGCACATGTTTTCTTCTGCAGTTGAAAAGGTCTAGGCCTATGAATTTATACGGTCAACTGCACACAGACACACACACACACACAGATGCGTATTCATGTGTGTGTGTTTGTGCATACAGTATGTGTGTGTGCATATGTCTGTGTGTGCGTGTGTGTGTGCGTGTGTTTGTGTGTGTGTGTGTGTGTGTGTGTGTGTGTGTGTGTGTGCGTACGCATGTGTGTATGTGCGTGTGTGTGTCTGTAGGCATGTGTGTATGAAATAGTTTTTACATCAGCACCTGTTCACCTGCTCCTTCTGTGATATTTACTTTCCTAAGAGCACCACAGCATGTTTGTGTGTGTGTGTGTGTGTGTGTGTGTGTGTGTGCGCGTTGGCCAGCTCTGCTGGGTGCCGGTGCGGGTAGAGCGTATCACTGCAGGCGCTGTATGTAATGTTAAAATGGAGATTAGCCCAGGCGTGCAGATCTCCCTCGCATGATTAGGAGCATGGCTCGCCGTGCCAATCTTAAAGAGTCGAGGTTGCCGTGCTGATGAAAGGATTTGCATTCTCTGTGTTAAGATCGGAGAGCCCTGATGAAGGACTCGGATGACGCGAGTGCGCAAGATCAAAGTGCAAAAGAAGGCAGGCTATATGACGGAGGGAGGGAGAGAGGGATGAATGAGACGAGGAACGGAGGGATGGAAGGATGGCATTTGAATAGCCCCGCTATGATGCATGGGAGCACAGGTATGGAGGCTGAATGGACTGAATTAAAGAGGGTGAATGAAAGAGAGAGAGAGAGTTCATTGAGGGTGTGATGAGCGAGTCATGTAGTATTATTGTAATGTATAGCAGGACTACATGAAAGTATAGCTGGCAGCTCTATTTTTATTGCTCTTCCTGGTTCTCTGTGGGCTTGAGAATGGCTTTGAAGGACACAGAGCTGCAATCTTAAAGGACAACAGGCTGACTGGACACACCACATGACACTAGGCCTAACTGGACACACCACATGACACTAGGCCTAACTGGACACACCACCTGACATTAGGTCCACAGAGCTGCACTCTTAAAGGACTACAGGCTGACTGGACACACCACATGACACTAGGACCACAGAGCTGCACTGGTAAAGGACTACAGGCCCAACTGGACACACCACAGTTTTGTAGCTGTTCTTGACAACGTGACGAATGGGCATAGATACTGTATGTTTTTATAATGCTTGGTTATTTAGTTTAGTTTGTAGTGTTTTAGTTTAAGCTCTACAAGTGGCGTTAGACCACTCGGAAGGAGGAACACGATGGTACAATATGTCCAGAACAGGTCCAGATGAATTCATAGCAGTGTTTTAGTGAGTGGACAGACAGGACAGACAGACTGGACAGACAGACTGACCG
>NC_085004.1:9843272-9860772 GCF_963854185.1 Sardina pilchardus
TAGAGGAGTCTCTTAACTACGAAAGTGAAAACTGTGTGTCCGTGTGTGTCTCTATGTGTGTGCTCTTGCACTGAAGTTTCACATTCCAAAAAGAATGTCTCTTAAAATCACTAAGCTCGGTTCTTAATTGGCACACTTTGGCTTATTGGGCTAAACAGCACTAACGGCTGATGGAGCTGAGATCTCTGCTAATTACTGTGAGCTGTCAAATGTCCCGACGCAGGCCAGATCGTGGCAGCATCATGTCTCAGAAGCATCAGCTCTGTGCCTGTGTTTGTGTTCGAGTTCATTTTCTGCTCTGGCATATTGACAGGCAGCCAGTTCTGGAGCCGGAGCCACTCTGACATTAGAACACGGTGTGGTCATGGGAGATTGGGATTCCACTGACCTCATGTGTTTAGTGATCACAGAGAGGTGAGAGTGGCTATTTCACCTGTCCCCCCCCCCAAAATAACACCATATCTGGCCAGAATTCTAGTACAAACTCTGATATTTGACTGTGCACTCGTGATGCAACATATTACTAATGGATGAAATCTCTGGAAGAATTCACAGAATTCACGTGCAGTTCAAACAACCCCTGTTACAGGAAAGAGGCCTATTGAGTGATCCTGGAGTAGCACCTGGAGTAATACCCTGTGGCCTATTGAGTAATTCAACTCTGTAGCTCAGCAACTGGCCTATTGAGTAATTCAACTCTGTAGCTCAGTGACTGGGTTATGGTGAATTCAACCTTTTCTTCCTGAAACATGTCACGGAAGCCTACCCTGTGCCTTCAGGTCATTTCAGCCTCACACGCAGGGTAGGGTTTAATCTTGAACAACACGTCAGAAATAGGTGCTATCACCCCACTGGAACACCATTTGGTGTGACTGCTTGGTAGCAATTAGCCCCGAACAGCAGCTTATTTGTTCATGGTGGCTAAAGTTACAGCACAGCAAATTGCTACATGCTGAAAGCACTTCAAAAGCTGAGAAATAGATCTGGCCCAGTTGTCCCTGTAGCACCTCTTCTGGCAGCTGCTCCACACACATACAGTAAGCAGCGCTGAGAGGACGCTATACAGTCTGTACAGCCCACACTGCCCAGTGCAGCCATACACTAAGAGCCTCCCAGAAACATCTTAAGGGAAAAGAACGGGGGAAAATACACTGATTGTGAGAGCAATTTGCAGTCAGCAGATTGTATTAGCACAGACAGGCTGTGTGGGGTGTGTGTGTCTGTTTATTTTTGTGTGTATGTGTGGTGTGTGTGTGTGTGTGTGTGTGTGTGTGTACACTGTATGTGCATGTCTGTACATGTGAGTGTGTAGCTGTGTGTGTGTGTGTGTGTATGGTGCATGTGTGTGTATATGCGTGGTGTGTGTGTGTGTGTGTGGTGCATGTGTATGGAAGTGTGTGTCTGTGTGTGTACGTGCACGTCTGTACGTGTGAGTGTGTGTGTGTGTGTGTGTTTGTATGTGTGTGTGTGTGTGTGTGTGTGTGTGTGTGTGTGTGTGTATATGAGGTGATGAGGTGAGGTAAATGAATGTTCACAGGCTCCGTCCCCGTCTCCCCGGGCGACGCTGCACCTGCTAGGAGCCGCTGAGTAATCAGATGCAGACGGCAACCTGACGGAGGACATGTGGCACCGGGGCCACTCTCCGCTCTCTCTCTCTCTCCCTCTCTCTCTCTCTCTCTCTCTGCCTCTCTCTTTCTCTCCTCTCTCTCTCTTCTTTTCTCGTTCTCTCTTTTCTTGAGCCATATTTGGGATGCGCTTTAAAGGGGTCTGACTGAAAAGACAACAGGCTTTAGTGGGAAGGGGTGCCTTTTACCCCAAATGAGGCTACATTATCATCTCACAGTAGTGTTGAGGAGGAGAACACACATACATACAAGTACACACACACACACACACACACACACACACACACACACAATCACACATACACATGCACACAATCAAATATACACACATAACACACACATATACACTACACATGCAAGCACAGCACACAAGCACACAGAAACACAGAGAAAACACACACACACACACACACACACACACACACACACAGAGTCATTTCTGGGTTATGAATCTATCTGAATCAGCCATGACTCTACTCCTCAGGCATCCCTTTGTCAGTTTAACCATCTCTGTGACACGGAGCAGTTTCATAGGCGGGACAATACGACATGCTCCCAGGCCATGAAACCGAGACTCAGGAAAGGCTTTACAAGGGGGCCTGGAATGACTGCAGACTTTCAGAAGAGAGCTATCTATTGTCTGCTCCGAAATCAGCCACTGAAACGGCATGACTGGACAGTATTCCAGGAAATCCCTGGGAAAACCATCTCAGTCCAGAATCCTCTTTCGAGACTGGGCAAGACATTTCTCTCTGGAACATACCTGCTAATGACATTGCCAGGTGACATGTGTCATGCTTAAAGGGGAGACCAGGTTAGCATTTTAGCTCAAAAATACATTTGTTTATTTGCACTGTTCTCACTGTCCATATTTTTGAATAAACTCTTTAAACTTACAATTCCATATTGGTCTTACAGTAATGAGCTATATTTTGGACACACACCAGATTAAATATGGCTATATGAAAGTCTCTTTTTTGAATTTTCTGTAACAATTCATGACAATACAAAAAAGACGCATATCACACGCAGTCCAGCAGGAACAACCGATGAACAAAGTAAAACAATTCACAATCTAGCACTACTGATCTGGAGTATAGTGTTGATTATAGTGTTGATTATAGATCAATAAAGTAAAACACAAACTAGCACTACTATTCTGGATTATAGTGTTGATTATAGTGTTAGTTATAGATGAATAACAAGCTAGCACTACTGTTCTGGATTATAGTGTTGATTATAGATGAATAAAGTAAAACACAAACTACTGATTATAGTGTTGATTATAGTGTTGGTTATAGATGAATAAAGTAAAACAGTACACAAACTAGAACTACTGTTCGCGATTATAGTGTTGATTATACTGTAGATGAATAAAGTAAAACAGTAAACACACTACTGATCTGGATGGAGAGACGTCTATATTGATTATAGTGTTGATTATACCAGAGTTTGCAGTGAATGATCTGTAAGCTCTAGTGATGATTCCGTCCATTTCCTTAATGGTGTCCTCAGATGTGTTTCCATAATGCCCAGAGTGAGCGAATGATCTGGATCGTGTTTAAGATGTCAATTATGTATGATAGATAAACAGGGACTCCCTGACACTAGGCTCATGCTACTGACACCCATTGGACAGTGAGGGAACTGCAGTGCTCTTACTTTGGTCAGGTGCGCTCTCTCTCTCTCTCTCTCTCTCTCTCTCTCTCTCTCTCTCTCTCTGTATACACACACACACACACACACACAAAGAGAGAGAGAGAGAAAGAGAATTCTCCTTTGAATTTGAGAGAGTGAGTGAGTGTGTGTGTGTGTGTGTGTGTGTGTGTGTGTGTGTGTGTTCGTGTGTGTGTTCGTGTGTGTGTGTGTGTGTGTGTGTGTGTGTGCCGAGTGTAGCCACAGCGGTGGGAAATTATGAAGTTTAAGGAAATGTGGTCTTTTCTGAGAGACTCTGGCTGTGTTCACTCACCGGGCCGAAGTGACAGCAGAGACAGAGCAGCTCATTAGCACACAGATAAAAATAGAGGAGGAGAGCAGAGCAGCAGGGAGAGGAGAGCAGGAGGATGATGAGAGCAGGAGGAGGAGGAGGAGAGCAGGAGGAGGAGGAGGAGAGCAGGAGGAGGAGAGCAGGAGGAGGAGGGAGAGCAGGAGGGAGAGGGAGAGCAGGTGGAGGAGAGGAGCAGGAGGAGGAGGAGGAGAGGAGAGCAGACGGGTGAGGAGAGCAGGAGGGAGAGGAGAGCAGAGCAGGTCAGGGGGACCACACCACGCCACGCCACAGCTCCCTCTCCATGACCACTGGTCTCTCTCCCTCTCTGTCTCTCTGTCTCTCTCTCTCTCTCTCTCTCCCTCTCTCTCTCTCTCTCTCTCTCTCTCTCTCTCTCTCTCTCTCTCTCTCTCTCTCAAAGATCATTCTGCTATTAAAATGGGAACTTCATAAACATTTTTTTCAGCTGCTGAGTTTGATTGCTGGTCCTCCTATGGAAAATATGGACTCAAGAACTTGTTACAAAACACATCCACATTAGAGTGGGTAAAAAAAAAACAGTTGAAGTTCAAAGGCTTGCAGAGAGCCGAACGTTTCTTCATAGCTGAGGCTCGTAATTCATGCACACACATATGGACATGGAGACTGTGAGCTACTGCAGTCACGCTCTGTGCACATGTGTTTGTGTAACTAGACCAGACCCAGGCACTTGGTTCTTGTGTGTTGCCACAGTACAA
Source organism: Sardina pilchardus (assembly GCF_963854185.1). Taxonomy (NCBI): domain Eukaryota; kingdom Metazoa; phylum Chordata; class Actinopteri; order Clupeiformes; family Clupeidae; genus Sardina; species Sardina pilchardus. The sequence continues at coordinate 9,847,619 of NC_085004.1, forward strand.
AAGTTCAGGGCCTGGTTGAAGTTGTTAACGATGAGGCTGAAGTGTTTGCTTTTGGAGTCTTATTGGATTAGAACCCTTTCTTGATTACACAGTTCCCTATACAGAGTAAATATGTTGAAAATAAACAGTAATGTATTAAAGTCCCCTTTCATTATATTACCTGTGTAATGACTCCCTATCAGTCTAGTTACTCTTCACATTAAAATGTAATAAGGTTAAATTTATTAAAGGTAAATTGGAAATAAACAGCATTAGGAACCATTGCACTTATTCTTTTAAGCGTCTACAGTAATGAAAGGTATTACTTGCTCATTATCGTGGTAAAATAAACATACCCAGAATGTAACCACTATTGTACCTAGACACAGAGTAAATATACCATAATGCCTCATTTTAAATGGCAATAAAAAATCATGTGGGTTCATGGTTTGTTTGAAACAAATAGCCACGTTTAACTATTTTTAATTGATTTTTTTTTTTCAATTAAATTGAAATGAGTCTGATTAGAGATTCCTTCCGAGCAGACTATATGAGTGCTGAATAAAGTGATCCGCGTATGATCCGTGTCCATATATTCTGAAGCATTTCATCTGAGTGCATTTTTTTGGTGGTTTTGATTGCTGTACTGATGATGTAAACAGGACTACCGATTTCTACTTCAACAAATGTTGTTTTAGAGGACCAATCATTGTGTGTAATATCTTCTCACTAAACACATCAAATACATTACCTTTTAACTTTCATATGAGAGAGAGATAGTTTGTGTGTGTGTGTGTGTGTGTGTGTGTGTGTGTGTGTGTGTGAGAGAGAGAGAGAGAGAGAGAGAGAAAGAAAAAAAAGAAAGAAAGAAAGAAAGAAACACAGCTGTTCAATCCTATGGTACCCCTGGGTTGGTTCCCTGTTTGTACTTTTCCCCCACTCTGACTGATAAACTTGTGTGGCTAAAATACTGCATGTCTACTACGGCTAGAGATTTGGGGATTTTTCCTCACTGTGGACTGAACAGATTATGCATGCTTATCAGCTTTGTCAGCAAGCAGAGGTATTTCACCAGCAAGCAAGGAAGCAAACTTAATATATATATATATATGTGTGTGTGTGTGTGTGTGTGTGTGTGTGTGTGTGTGTGTGTGTTTAACTTTATCCAAATTGTAGAGGACTGGGTCTGATTGGAGTTACTAAGAAGATTAAAATCGAGCACACACACACACACACACACACACACACACACACACACACACACGCCCGCGCACACACACACACACACACACACACACACACACACACACACACACACACACACACACACACACACACACACACATTTTAACTACTTTATTTATGTCCGCAGTTCATAATAAATGTACAAAAGGACATAAATGTTACAGATGCAGAACATTGCTAAGGCATGATCCACCAATGTGGGTCTGATGACAATTCAAACAGCAGATTTATGGATACACACAACACCTTCTTATCCATATATGGCGACTTCCAATAATGGAGGACATTGAGCAGTATTTGGCAATTTGCTTTGCCCTTGCTTTTGTAAAGCGAACTATTCTGAGGCCCCTAATGACAATGCACATGGCCCAGGCTGCCACTGCCACACACACACACACACACACACACACACACACACACACACACACACACACACACACACACACACACACACTGACTGCACGGGCATATCATTTGAACCATCATGCTCCCAGTCCCTTGAATAAGAGTATAGCCTACTGTACACCAAACAGGATGAGAGTGATGGCTGAGAATGAGATTATAAGTTTTCATGTGCACTGCAGATCCCAGTCAAATCAGAGCCCAGCTGACTTGAGACACCTTTGGTGATCAGCCAGAGCCCAAGGTACACCCAAGTACCACTTACACTTTCTAAAACCCCATGCTGGACGGTGACCCTGGGCAGTCCTTTCTAGCCAAACCTATAATCAGAGAGCAGGACAGGCTCTGATGATGTTTTGTTGTTGTTGTTGTTGTTTTGTGCATTGTTTCATTTGGTCCAAATGATCATACATCTTGTCTAAACCCATCCACACAATCCATCCCATCCTAAATAGGTGTGGTGTAAGATAATTGTTTAGGCCTACAGTAATATGCGATACCAGGCTATTCTGTTACAAACTGTTCCATAATGATCAGGTAGGAAGCAATGGCAGCTGAATTTCTGTTCAATGACAAATATTATAAAGGAGCATTCCAACGTTTTTTCATATTATTCCACATTATTCCCGGCCTTAACTAAGACGAGTTGATGCATACCTGTTTCAATGCGTGCACTCAATGGCTTTGGCGTGCAGCGCTACTTTGATAGCAATTAACTACTGTGCCAATAGAGTTTTACATCCACCACAACTGGATGTAAACCATTATCGCTATGGATATAAGGCAAGTTGCAACTGTACCATGGGCGCAGTAATATCACGCACTACTTCCTATTGTTGCCTATGGGGACTGTTTTCAGATATCACTGCGCCCATGGTACGGTTGCAACTTGCCTTGATTATTACGCCAGATGAGAGTGTAGTTCCATGTCAAATAAGCCAAGAAAAAACGCCAGGTTTCATATTCAGTTGGTCTTATTGCACTTTCTAACTTGAGAAGAGACACGTTTTAAATGGGAAAATTACCAGAAATCTTAGTCACTTGTAAGCATGATGCTAGCAGGCGAGAAGCTAACGGTCTAATCCGATTCAATGATCTATGCTAGGCTGAAGCTAAAAGTTGTATTTGCCAGACTCACAGAATGGCTGGATGAACAGGAACAAGGTAAATATCGATTGTTTTGCTCGAGGGGAGGTGGAAAATGAGCTTATTTCCAAAAATGGCAGAATATCCCTTTAACAATAATATGGATTTAAAGTTGCCTAGCTGTTGTAATAGGCTAGTTCACTGTCTAGACAGTTAATGTTAGCTCTTGCTAACATTTATGAGAACATATTCATTATCCAGGCTAACAAGAATTGTGACAATGTTAAAGGAACCGTATGTAGGATTTTGGCCAAAACGAGTACTGGAATTACTTTCAAAATACTGTAGAGCGGTGTATCGCCTCCCCCTCCCCTCTGAGTCGCGGTTGCCAGCTAGCTGCAGCAGGAACGTAGGCTGCTAGCTTTCAATGGCAAGTGCTGTTTTCCTCAGCATAATGACAGAGAAACGAACTCTGATAATGCATTGCTAACGTTAGCAATGACTAGGCCTACTAGCTGCTTTTATTTCCCAAACAATTAGCCTACCTTTTCAATTCAATGACCCACCTCCTCCATATGGCCAACATAACGTTACTTTGCACGAACATGCATAATTTGTTCAACTGTCATGAATAGGCTATTTAAAATGTCCATTTACAGTAGCCTACAAGTAAGTTAGCCAAACTGATGAATCTTTACCTGTCCAGGAGCAAATTAACAACACGTCTGTCTTCAAATTCTTCTCCGTTTTCAGCCGTCTCAATCTCCTAAATCCTTGTTTTATTTAGACGTATTTCGGATTCATAACAAGGTCTTTTAGGTTCCATAACGTTAGACATTTTTTATCTGACACGTTTGTAGCTGCAGCTGTCTATGGTGGTAACTAGCATAGCTGGCAACCTGGATGGCGAAATACTACTGACTTCGTGATTCGTAGATAAGTGTAGGGTGGCGCATCAAATCAAAACACAACATAACAACATCAACATCAGTTGAGGGCTGCAACTCCACTTTTAAATTACAATATCTTGGCCGGACTACTGTTGTCAGTGATATAAGTATTTGAAGTTAGAATGATTTCTATATGTCTAGTGACATATCAGGGCCATTTTATGATTAATTGAAATACATTTCCTACATACGGTTCCTTTAACTTAGCTCTGATGTTTCTTATGTTATCTTGGATGACATGTAAATTATTGTAATTAAATATTTTTCAAATAAATGTTTGCTGTGGATGTACCGTTGTCTTCAGCCTATTGTGTAGCCTAGATTTTAATGAAGTGCTTAAAATTCTTGAATCATATGAGCCCAAAAAGGGATGAAAATTGTTGATTACCAGCTCAATCCGTGTTTCTACTTCCGGGAATATTCCTGCCCCCTTGGTAACAGAACGACGTACTGTAGTCACCACGTTCATGTGCTATAACGATATCCAACTATGTTGCGGTGACAAATGCGGTACGTGCTCACAATGTTGGCAAAACGTAAATGTGTCAGGTGGGAGGATTGGCCAAGATGACTAGGATCCTAATGTTAGTTATCAATAGCCTATGCAGCACTGACTCTTAAAGTATCTTTATTGTCAGATGCAATGGACTATGAAAGTTCATAGGTGTCGTGTGACAGCTTTGCCTACACTAAATGTGTAAGAAGATTTGTGTCATTACCACTGCCATACTATAAATGTAGCCTACTGCAGAGCTGTGACGTCCGGCTATGCCGTGCTTAGCTATTTACTAATCCCGAACAATCACTAGCTCGCTAAGGTTTTATTGACTCAAATGTCCATTGCATACTATAATGCTACGATATGTTGTTGGATCTGACATTTATTTTGAACAACAACATACTCTATAATGCCACGATATGTTCTTGGATCTGATATTTATTCTTAACAACAACAACTACATCAACAACAACAAACAGAGTTACCCAACTAGATACTAATGTTCATTTCAATCTGGAACCGTTCCAGGAGAGGGGATGGTATAAAGGTATTCTATAATCATGCATATGTGATATTTCCAGATGCAAACAATTATGCCTCACTAAACAAGATAATTATCAAAGCAAACAGGCGGCTGCATTGTTAATCTGGGAATGTTAACAGAAGCGTGAGAAGGGCATCTCTTTGAGCACATCAACAAATTTAAACAATTACTGTATGCTCATCAGAATGGAGAAGAGGGACACACTCTACACAGGTTTAACACCCACTCTTTTGTTGTGTGTGTGTGTGTGTGTGTGTGTGTGTGTGTGTGTGTGTGTGTGCGTCCGTCCGTGTGTGTCTGCGTGTGTTTGTGTGTGTGTGTGTGTGTGTTTGTGTGTGTGTTTGTGTGCATGCGCGCATTCATGCATGAGGAAAAATATTTGCTCCGTAAAAGAGTATATCTACTGCAAAAATGAAAGAGACATTTGATTTATATTTTAGATAGATTGATTGATAGGCATATAGAGTATTTAAAACCCTCCTGGCATAAAGTATATCACCCTGTGAGATGTGACGGTAAATTCATTTCCCTACTGCCTTTTGCTTAGAATGCCACTATTTAATTTCTAAAGTAGGATTTTAATGTACGACTGGTCTGCTCACCTCTCCACATAATCCACGATATTTGGATTTGCCATGCATATACCAAGGAGTATGTGTGTGATGTTTATGCATACAGTATGTGTGTATATGGTGTGTGTGTGTGTGTGTGTGTGTGAGTGTGTGTGTGTGTGTGTGTGTGTGTCTGTGTCTGTGTGTGTCTGTGTCTGTGTCTGTGTCTGTGTGCTCTTTCTCCTCAAGCCCCATGCCTTGCAGGCATTGCCTGAGGCATTCTCATGCACGCAAGTAAGCACCCACACACACACACACACACATACACACACACAAACACAAACAAAAACACACTCAACATCTCCACACACAGGCCCAGCCTCTCTCCTTACAGCCAGCGGTATCATAGTTAACATGCTCCCCTCCAACTCTCCATCTTCTGTGCCGACGCCTCTCCCATGTTCGGCCGGAGTGTGCCCCCAGCTCAGGGCCCTCCCCCTGGGAGCATCTGGAGGCAGAGTCGGGGCCTTGAGTGGAATGCCGAGTGGAGCTCACTAGCCTGGGGCTTCAGAAACCAGCAAAGGCCTCTCTCTGGCTCCTCACTCTGCACAGGGCCAGTGGGAAGAGTCTGTGTGTGTGTGTGTGTGTGTGTGTGTGTGTGCGTGCCCGCTGGAGTGTGTGTGTGTGTGTGTGTGTGTGTGTGTGTGTATGTGTTAGCGGGGGATATGGGGAAGTTAGCTGCAGGAGAACGTTGGCTTAACCTTTTTTGGTTGTTTTGCCTCCTGGACAGCAGACGTAATGGCTTCTGAAAATACAATTCCTCCATGAACCACGAGGGCCTACGGAGACCAGGGCAGGAGATAATGCTGCAGGCGCCTGTTTACTATGCACGCTCAACATATATGCTCCTCTTGTGTCGATATTCTGCTGTTGCTATTGTTGTTGTTGTTGCTGTTTTGCTGTTGTATGCTCCAAGTCCATATGGATTAAGTTTTGTATTGGCTGCTATTGAGCATCTGACACCATTCAAAATCCCGAGCTGATAGTCTGTATAGCCGCAGCCACAGGAGCTAAGAGCACGCAAACAGACAATGGTATTAACATGAAGATCCACATTGTGCTCTCAGATGGCTGAAGGTGCTTAGAGATCACCATCGATCGTCCGTTCCCATGTGAATGCCCTGAACAGGCCGAGAGGCCAGATCCATCTGACGCTACAAAAAACACACACACCCTCCACAACACACACACCCACACACACACACACACACACACACACACACGCCACAGAGACCCCAGCAACCCCAGGCTGTGAGTGTGAGTGCATCTCTTCCTCCTCTCTCTACATTGTGTCTTCTTCTTCTTCATCTTCCTCTTCCTCCTCCTCCTCTTCCTCCTCTTCCTCCTCTTCTCATCCTCCTCCATCCTCTTTCCAGTTTGATGTGATTGTGCCTCGCTTCATTAGTGATGTCACCGCTCTCTGCGCCCAGCGCTGCCGCGGGCATCAAAGGCCATGAATGATTCATGGCACGCCGTTGCGTAACCGGTGCTGCCGCGCCACGCTGATCCATGCCAGGGCGCCCGCGGATGCCAGCCGGGTAAACTCCAGCCCCTCAGGGTCAGCAGAGAGCAGCACTCCGTCACACTTGTGCCCGCTGTGACTGGAACACATCTCTTTGAAGGTGGCAAACATTTCACTGTGTCATTGTTGGCATCATGATTAGGATTTCCACATGTCTCTATATTTTTCATTCTTCTCTTTTTTGGAGGAATTATTTGTAGTCGTCATAATTGTTCTTTTTTGTTTTCTAATAACAAGCGTTCTGAAATGGCAACAATGGAAGCATTATCTGAATTGTGTGAAGTAGACCAACTATTCTGTCACTGTATGTTTACCATTGCTATAATGTTCATTACCGTAGGTTGATACCAACTAGTTGGTATCCAGTAACCAGTAATAACAAATTGGTGAAGAGTTGGTTGATATAGTAGTAAGCTTATGGGGTACTACTACCATGTTATCACGTTAACAAAGAACTATGAGCTAAATCAATGTATCTTGAATCCTGATGCAAGTAAAAACATTACAAGAGGAGAGTATTGTACAGACCTTAATAAGAAAGCATACTAGCATACTAGTATATAGATATATACCGTCTCTCCATGGCATCAATAATTACATTATTATTGTGTACAACTAGTATATTTTCATGTACCCATAACTCTGCCTTAGTAATGGATCATTTTTTAAAACGTGTATATCTCCATAGCTCTGCCTTAAATAATTGTGTTAAACTAGTGTATCTCCATGTAGCTCTGCCTCAGTATTCTAATGGATAATTGACTAGCCGCGTTAGCCGGTAGCGGTAGGGAGTGCTACTGGGTCACGGAGAACCTCAGCGCCGAGGGAGGGACCAGCAGACAGGCCCACGGAGAGCTCTCCAGATGCACCATAGCTGTCGGCCATCGCAGGGAGGAAGAGAGAGAGAGAGAGAGAGAGAGAGAGAGAGATAGAGAGAGCGAGAGAGAGGGGAAGAAAACAGTCTCAGGGATTTCCTAATGAAGTTTAGCGACCATTTTCAGCCACGGGAGAGGAGGAAACTCAGACGTGGGTTTTAAAAGGTTAATTAAAAACGGTGTACCATATTGTCGCCAGCCAAGATAAAAGGTGAAAGTTAAGAAAGGGAGAGTGAAGTTCTAATGAAAACAGTCCCCACACTTTATTCCCTTAATCACTGATCACTCTTCTCCTGTTAATTGAAGATAATTATAGTCTTTTAATTTCCTAATGTAGGTTAGCCGGGAGTGGAAGACATGAGGAGAGTGAGGGAGGGAGAGAGAGTGAGGGAGGGAGGGAGGGAGAGAGAGAGAGAGGAAAGAAATTAGACCACACAACTGGAGGAGGTTATTGATACAGATGTAAACACCGATTTGCCCTTTATGTCTTTGTCAAGTGGAGCATTTAGAATTGGAGTGGGTCTTTTGTCTCCAGCTTATTTCAGTGGAGCGGGAGGAGCCTCACTTAGACCAATGGACACCTACGTTGTTAGGCCACAATGGACACTATTAGGCCACACTGGATACTGCTGCTCTCCTATAATGGCAGTACAACTGCATATCACATAAAAATGAAAAAGCACACCGATTCTGAAATGACATCACATTAGAATGACCAGGAGGGTTATAGGGTTAGGGTTAGGTTAACAACATTTATTTATAATTCAAATATGAATGGCTCATTTAGATGTGAAAACAGCACAGATGTTGAGTCTGCCGTGAACCTTTACAGAAAGCAGTTATGATGCTGTGATGCCATCTCGAGATGTTTTCATTCCACTCCGGGAAAAAAACAAGATGAGAAAAAAAGCTATAAGAAGATTTTAGAGCTGAGATTGATAGAGATGAAAGATACTGTCTGTTGACTTTGAGCCCCAAGGCTAATGGATTTATGACTAACCTCACAAACTCACATTTTAGGACAGAGAGGTGAGTGAGTATATTGTTCTCACTATTGGCAATATTACTGCACCTTTCACTGTAGTCTCGGCTATGTCACTCCCGCGGCATATTGATTTATTCTGGCAGAGTGGCCACAATGACCACTGACCATGCCGACCATCACACAATAACTTGAGAGATAAGCCATGGGAATTCAGCGTTTCACTTCTCTTCCAGCTCAATACACAGGGGTTGTGTATACGGTATCTTCTTCATGGAATTACAATATAGACAACATCATCACACTGTACGTACAAAATAGTTTGAAGTTATACTGTTTTTATTGCCAATTCTACTCCAATTCAATATATAGATATCAAGCACAATAATGTCACATAGTTTAGCAACTGTTTAGTCTTTTTTAAGCACATATTTTGCAATGATTTTTTTAAGTCTTATAATCCATCCAAATGTCATTTATTGATGTGACTGCTCTTGCGTTGTCAGATTAATCCTTACTTTAACATGCATTTTAACATGCATTAAGAATAACCCATTGTGATCACATCTCCATGGAGACATGCTCACAATGTATTCCCATATGTGTTATAAGCACTAACACACACACACACACACACACACACACACACACACACACAAACACACACACACACACACACACACACACACAGAGAGATAGACACCTAGTTGCACACACATGCATGAACGCAAAAAAGCATACACAGATACTTGCACGCACACACACACACACACACACACACACACACACACACACGCCTGCACACATGAGCACATACGGGGCACATTAAGAAAATTAAAATGCTTGCACTTGAACACACAACAACAACACATGCACACACACACGCATGTCCGCACACACACGCACACACACAAACCAATCAAAAGCCTTCAAAGCTCACTCCCATACCGTTCCCATTACCCAGGTGACCTATTTTCCCCACGCGAGCACCTGAGAGCCTTCAGTACATCCAAATCAATGCGCTGGGCTCCTGCCAACTTAGCCCCTCCCCTCGGAAACCTGGACGTTTATCCAGGTCCACGTCATGATAGTGTGTGTGTGTGTGTGTGTGTGTGTGCCAAGTTAAAATATTGCCTTCACTCGGACCGTAAATTTGGAGGACCTGACTTTGACTTAAGTTCTGTTCAGTTGACCTCACTTTGGCTTGGAACTTCTTCAGTTAATTTATTCTTTAGTAAAAGATTTGCTTTATAGCACAAATTGTGATTATTTTTGTAAAAATAAATCCTTATTTGGAAACGTTACTTCTGCGTCCCTTTTGTACTGCCTGCTCCCTCACAGCTTGATTCCCGGTTGCCATGGCGGTGCCCCTGAGTGAGGGCCAAGGCACTTGACCCCATGTAGCTCTAGGAAGACCGGCCCTTGTCATAACTGACATCATTATGGACGTTGCTTTTGGAAAATAGCATCAGACAAAAGAATACATGAAAATATTGACAAGGATAGAATTCTAATGTGTGATTTCTACTATCGGTACTAAATCTTAAGTGCATGAGTTAGTGATGCATACAGTACCTGATTTGTAAAATGTACAGTACCTAATCAGGGAGTGTGACCGGAAGAGATCAAACAATAAGACAATAGGTGGTATTGTCAATACACAGCATCAATAACTGCAGTTCCTCCTTTCCTGCACACTTACATCCCCGCTGTTATCACTTAAACACAAAAGCCCAACAGCCTGCCGTTTCTGCCATCAAAATGTCAGAGTGTTTTGATGTCCCCTACCTCTCACTGACTAGCTGCATTAGGAGTACAAATGCGCGAGTAGTGCTGGAGTTCAGGAGACAGATTGAGAGAGTGGGGGCAGGCAGGCATGCATTAGACATTGCTTATTCATCAGCCGTGTCAAGAGGCGAGCGCAGCTGCACAAGAATACTATTCTATGCTGCACTGTCTCTCGCCGAGCACTGGAGGAGGAAGGAGGGAAGAAACAACACGGTGGCCTCTTTGCCAAGGTCTGCTGACCCCCCCCCCCCCCCCCCGCTTCACAGAACAAAGCACGCCGGACTCACAAGTGGGCACAGAATATTAGATGAATAATTGAACAGTTTTCAGATCCAATCTTTTTTTTGTGTGGAGAATCCTCGGCCGATAAAAACGGAAATTATATCACCTAGTCTGGTCACTTCTCTCTTCCTTTGAATGTGCATTTGTGTATCGTGGTCGTGTGTGTGTGTGTGTGAGAGAGAGAGAGAGAGAGAGAGAGAGAGAGAGAGAGAGAGAGAGAGAGGGTTTGAGCAGAATATCAATAATCTGGAATGACTACTAATGACTAGTATTGCTGTTCATGTATTTCATAATGTTACTAGTAGGGCAGAGATTTTTTGGCCCATACTACCCCTTCTCTCTCTCTCTCTCTCTCTCTCTCTCTCTCTCTCTCTCAACTCAATTCAATTCAATAAAGTTTTATTGGCATGAACGTTTCAGTAACATTATTGCCAAAGCTCAGTTACACGTACACATAAAGTAGATGCATAGACAGACAATTACATATTGTACATGCAATATACATGAACTCTCTCTCTCTCTCTCTCTCTCTCTCTCTCTCTCTCTCTCTCTCTCTCTCTCTCTGTCTCCATGGTGGCTTGTTCTGATCTGCTGAATGGGCATATCCTATCATATCATATCATGAGCTGCGGGGGAAAAGAGGACGTGCGGCCCACACCAGCCTCTTCCACCAAACGCTTCAGCAGAGATAGAGAGAGAGAGAGAGAGAGAGAGAGAGAAGACAGAGGAAAAAAAGAGAGGGTGGGGTGGAGCTATAGGTGTGTGTGTGTGTGTGTGTTTGTGTGTGTGTGTGTGTGTTAGCTGTGTTCTAGGTAATCAGGGGGCCTTATTGTGCCTACCTACCTTGTCTTCTCTCACAAAGCAGAGCCTGGAGCCACAGCTGAGATGGGCACTCCCCGATGCCCACCGAGGGAGCCCGGCATCCGTCAGCACACACACACACACACACACACACACACACACAGTGGCTGTGATTAGAGCAGGAAGCACAGCTAAGCTGTGGCATGGGCTCCAGGGTGGTGTGTGTGTGTGTGTGTGCGGGTGTGTGTGTGTGTGTGTGTGTGTGTGTGTGTGTGTGTGTGTGTGTGTGTGTGTGTGTTAGTAGAGGGGAGACCACTAATGAGCTCAGAGAGGAGGTGTGTGTGTGTGTGTGTTGTGGACCAGGTCTGTGTATAAAAGTGTGCAGAAATATAGTCATCTGAACTATCCCCTCTCCTCCTCCTGTGAGACTGGCGATCTGACAGTTCTCTTGCACTTGTGTGTGCATGTACCCATGTACAGCACTGTACGTCTGCACTATACTGCTTAGCAGTACACACACAGACTGCACTTACAAGACACTTCAGTCACACAAACACCTCTGTGAAAACACAAAAATAACAGAAAGGCAAAATTAGTCTGGCTCTCACCATGCTAAGCTCAATCTTTTAAGATTGAACATTAGTGTGGGGAGGCTGCACTTTGTTTCTACTGCACAAGAGGTGTGATCAATGGGCATCGTTCAAATGACTCTCTACACTTGGATTGTCCTTCAACCAATCAGACCGTCGTGTGCGTCTTTTGGATAAGCTAGTTTGTGATCGGAGCCAAAGGTTCTGGCAGGAAACAGAGGATATGTAGCGCTTGCGTAGCTGCAGCGTAGTTCTGCCGGGTATACTTAATACGTCATTCATTCATTGCCTTCGACCAATCACCAGGCTACATTGGCTTTATTAATGACTCTGCCCAGGCACCTGCCTTGTTGCTTCCAGGTGCCGATTTTCGATGTTCCCACCCTCCCTCCCTAATCACCACCAGGTTGGTCCTCGTCCAGTTGTCCAGGGGGTAGGCTTCGCCCCTGCTTCTCGTTCCGGCAGGATTTGCCAGGGTCCGCACACTCAGTGACCTGGACCTAGGACGGGGCCTACACCAAAGACTCTCATTGTTGCTAATTTCTATTCTGATTAAAATCTTTGTTAACTTCAGTTATGTCTCTGAGTATTCCGGCTGAAATAGATGTGCAAGTTTCCAGCCTGAGTTGCCGGGCAAAATCCAAATTCACCGGAAGTTCAGGCAGGGTTCACCCAGCCTAAGGCAAAATAACACAAAGGCCTAAACCACTGCATCTGAGTGAGACTAGGAGACCTTGATGTATAGAAAGCACACAATGAGACCTCAGTGCCTGTATGTATAGAAAGCACTCACTGAGACCTCAGTGCCTGTACTGTATGTGTAGAAAGCACACAATGAGACCTCAGTGCCTGTATGTAAACACCTGCGTGACTCAGACTGTGATGCTACTCTACTGAAAGCACAAGATGTAGCACATCCTTCAACAGCCCTGCATGACTATGGTGTAATGTGTGTGTCTGAATTATTAGCGTGGAGGGTGGGTTTGCAAATAAACATG
>NC_085004.1:9875772-9885772 GCF_963854185.1 Sardina pilchardus
CACACACACACACACACACACACACGAGCAGGAGAGCCAGAGCTGTAGCAGCACACACACTGGAGCACAGCCTCCGACTCTCCCCAGCCCTCTCTTCCTACCACTGTGTGTGTGGGGGCGCATGTGTGTGTGTGGTGTGCAGGTGTGTGTATGTGTCTGTGTGTATGTGGGAGTGGGGTGTTTGCGCGTGTGTGATGTGTGGGTGTGTTTGTGCATATGTGTGTTCTTGTGTTTCTGCATGTGTGTATCCGTGTGTGTGTGTTTGCGTGCGCGCGCGCGCGTGTGTGTGTGTGCATGAGAGACTTTGAGAAAAAAAAGGAGACTGATAGGAGCAGACACTCAGGGGTACTTAATGGCTACAGAACTCTGCAGTGATTGTGGGGGTCAAAAGCCAAGCTGGGGAAATGGCACCATGTTGAATATGTAATGATGTGTGTGTGTGTGTGTGTGTGTGTGTGTGTGTGTAATGGTATGTGTGTACATGTATGTGTGTGTGTGTGTGTGTGTGTGTGTGTGTGTGTGTGTGTGTGTGTGTGTGTGTGTGTGTGTAATGATGTGTGGGGTTAGCTCTCCAGGCCTCTACACTGTATGTGAGCAGCACTACGGTGCCGTATGCAGTTCAGTTCAGTTAGCTCCTCAGCGGCTCCTTTGTACATTTGTCAAGGAGTCGTCAGCTCTGCTCTGAGTTGAGATGTGTCTCTGCTTAATATAAATAATAAACCAAACCCAGACGCTTTCATACCACTTTGATGAACTCTTCTATCAGCCCCTTGCTTAAAGTCAAACTTGCCTCTCTCTCTCTTTCACACTCCTCCTTCAGTGTAAATCCCCTCGTCTCCCTGTGTCCTAGCTAAAATCCCTCTCTTTTTTACCATCCTCTCTCTCTCTTTCTCCCTCTTCCTCTCTGTCTCTCTCTTTCATTCTCTCTCTCCCTCTCTCTGTCTCTTTTCTTCAATCTCTCCATTGTCATCATGCATAACAGCTTTCTTTCTTTTTTTCTGATGCATCAGCTTATTCTGTCGTTCTTTCATTTCACGCCGTGCGCCCTGACTCTCCTCTCAGCTCTGTGAGCATCCAAACACAGGGGAGGACTTGGGGCTACTGAACGCCACACTTTCATAACACAGCGGCGGGCCAGTGGTGTGTGTGTGTGTGTGTGTGTGTGTGTGTGTGTGTGTGTGTGTGTGTGTAGTTGTCTGTGTGTATGAATATGTTGTATGTATGAGTGTGTATGTGTGAAGGAAAAAGTGTGGGTGAATTGTTTGAGAGAGTTTATATCTATGCGTGTGTGTGTGTGTGTGTGTGTGTGTGTGTGTGTGTGTGCACGCGCACATACTGTATGTGTGTGGGTGGGTGGGTGAGCGTGTGTGTAAGCCTCAGGGCTATAATGCCACTGTTTCATAAGTCAGCAATGGGCCTGATCAGCACATCAGAAGCTCACAGCCCCAATAAAGCAACACAGACCATATTACAATACAAAAAGATCTGCTGAGAGAAATAAGTATTTGTGTGTGTGTGTGTGTGTGTGTGTGTGTGTGTGTGTGTGTCACAAAGAAAGAGAGCGTGAGAGAGAGAGGGAGACAGAGAGAGAGTGTGTGTGTATGGGTGTGTGTGTGAGAGAGAGAGGGAGAGAGAGGTATAGAGAGAGAGGGAGAGAGAGAGAGTTTATTTAACGGCACATATTGGAAAGAGATGGCCCAGGAGGAAATGCAGAGAAGACAGAGAGTGTCTGAGAAAGTCAAGCAGATGCACGCACGCACGCACGCACGCACACACACACGCAACACCAAAAAGAGCAGAAGATGGTTCTAGGTCTCCTGAGTTTCATTAAAACATGCATTGTGTGAAGGTGCTTATTATGAGTGGTGCCTCTTTCAGCTACTACACCTTCAGTCTTACATCGCTTTACAGTACAGTATGTGTGTGTGTGTGTGTGTGTGTGTGTGTGTGTGTGTGCTTCAGTGGGTATGTGTGTATGTGTGTGTATGCCCTTATGTGACTGTATGTGTGTGTGTGTGTGTGTGTGTGTGTGTGTTTGTGTGTATGTGTATGCACTTATGTGACTGTATGTGTGTGTGTGTGTGTGTGTGTGTGTGTGTGTGTGTGTGTGTGTGTCTGTGTGTGTGTGTGTGTGTGTGTGTGTGTGTGTGTGTGTGTGTGTGTGTGTGTGTGTGTGTGTGTGTGTGTGTGTCTGCGGGGGTGTCAGTGTCCTTGTATATGTTGTCTGTTATCATTGTGCTCCATGTCCTGTGGGGAACATATCTGTAATGGCGTTTACTGAACACAATGCTCTTGTCAAAGTCAGCAGGGCTTTATGGAATGATTAGCATTATATCTGTGTACAGGGTAAGCCTCCTCAGGAGCATTCAAATGGAGCATATCATATGCTATTAGTTTGTAACTATTGTTCAGTGCAATTCATATCCTTGTAGCCTACAGTTGGTATTTAGGGACATCTTTCTTGTAGAGTGTAGTGTAACAGTGCAGGAAAGTGTGTATAGGGCAGTATATTATCTTTTGGCTGGGCTACAGCTAAGATGACCGTTTAACCCTAAACTTGCAAAGCTACATTGCTTTCGTATGTAGTTATCACTGCTGTCTACTCCCTTTTCTTTCCTTGGCCAGGGCCCACTGAAGACATGAAGGTTTAATATCTATGCCAAATAAAATAAAAGTAAACCATTCTGCATTTGTTTATCTTTAAACTGAGCCAATAACTCTTTTGTGAGACTTTAATTAGCTTACAATCATGATGGAATGAGCAGAGATTGTAACTTAAACTCCTTGTAACTCATTAGCCATCCTAAGATATAAGATATTCCTCTCCTGCTCATCCTATGGGGATGCATTTTCAATATTGATAGTTTAGTGCAATGTAGTCGTGTGTAGACTAATACAGTGCTGAAAAGTGCTGCGTTGCATAGTGTGATAGTGAGGCTTTTTGAACCATCATGAATGAGCAGCGCTCCCTCCCTGCTGTGGGGATGGCCAGCTGATTCATTGATCGCTGAGCAGCTGATTCAGCTGGGTGATGGGCCGATAGATTATCCCCTTCAGCCCCATTAATTCCATTTCTCTCTGCCCTTTGAAATAGCCCCCCCCCCCCCCTCACAGACCAAGGCAAGACACTGACGATTCCAGCTGACCAAGGTAGCACTCTCACAAGCTCCAACAGCTCCGAATGGATATCATGGACACACGCATAGTATTGCAAATCTGTTATATTTACGTTGTCATGCACAGTTAGTGATTTACTGTAGGAGATGCAGTTGTCTACAGTAAATAACACTGTTGTTTGGTGCTGTTATTTGTAGCCTCTGTATGGCTCCTGGATGCCTAACCACTGAACCCACCCTGTGCTCTATTATCCATCCATGTCGGAGTTCGGAGGAGCACCAATACGCCCCTTTCACTCGGATGGCAAATATCTTTGCTCAGCTGAACTCAGACGACACCGAGCAAGTTTTCCAATATGGAATCCAAGATGGCAGCACCCTGTGACTTGTAAACGGTTTCATTATTTTTGGACTGCTTTAGATGTTGAAAAGAGGATTTCAATTGCATTACTGCGTCTGTATCACTGCCTGTGGGAATGGGAGTCTTGTGTTTGCAATTAATGAAAACTTGTTTCAAACTGGTGTGGGTAAATGTGGCTAGCGTTGCTAACAGAAGGTAAACACGCCAGGTACTCGGCCAGTGCTACCGCAACAGGTGGCGTCCATGTTTTCCTCCAACTCGGAGGCGTGAAACATAATAGAACGATTGAAGTGTGGACATCCGAGGTCCGAGTCGATTCACAGAGAATAATAAAACGCAGCATGAGGCCCTGTTAGCGCACTGGCCAACCAGTGGAGCCTCAGCACCAGAGCACAGTCTGGAAATGTGTGGTGCAGTACAGTACTTCCCAGAGCACAGTCTGGAAATGTGTGGTGCAGTACTTCCCAGAGCACCGTGTGGCTATGTGTGGTGCAGTACAGTACTTCCCAGAGCACTGTGTGGCTATGTGTGGTGCAGTACTTCCCAGAGCACAGTGTGGCTATGTGTGGTGCAGTACTTCCCAGAGCACTGTGTGGCTATGTGTGGTGCAGTACTTCACAGAGCTCTATGTGGCTATGTGTGGTGCAGTACTTCCCAGAGCACCGTGTGGCTATGTGTGGTGCAGTACAGTACTTCCCAGAGCACAGTGTGGAAATGTGTGGTGCAGTACTTCCCAGAGCACAGTGTGGAAATGTGTGGTGCAGTACTTCCCAGAGCACTGTGTGGCTATGTGTGGTGCAGTACTTCCCAGAGCACTGTGTGGCTATATGTGGTGCAGTACTTCACAGAGCTCTATGTGGCTATGTGTGGTGCAGTACTTCCCAGAGCACCGTGTGGCTATGTGTGGTGCAGTACAGTACTTCCCAGAGCACAGTGTGGATATGTGTGGCACAGTACTTCCCAGAGCATTTGCTCCTCTTGAGTGAGCAGCCTGGCTCCAGTGGGAGGGGTGCAGGCCTGGTGCTGAGGAGGTGTCTGTGCTAATGGCGCAGTCTTTAGAGATGCTCTCTCAGTGTGGCTGAGCCTCTCCCTGAGGACTGCATGCTCACACCCCGCTCCTGTTTATGGGACGGTTTTATCTTCTGCGCTCAGGGGACGCTGGATTCCTGTTTAATTAAAAAGTTGGACGCCATCCCGAGGGCTTCTGGGTAGCCCACCACCGCACACCCGGGAGCAGCAGGACAGGGGGGATAGAGAGAGAGAGAGAGAGAGAGAGAGAGAGAGAGAGAGAGAGAGAGAGAGAGAGACTGACACAGAGAGAGGGAGGGATACAGATCTTTCAGAAGCTCTTCAGAAACATGGGGAAATCTCAGAGTCATTATCGAGTGGTTGTGCTGGCTCTGAACCGACCCACCAATCACCCAGCCCAGAACTGTGCCAGCACTGCTGTAGAACCAGCTTTCAGCGCGCACTGCATATCCAGTTTGCCTCAGGTTTAGTGCATGTGGTGCGTTAGTATCAGGTACTGCATCACCATGGCAATGGCTTGCGCTGGAAGCGGATTCTGTGTTGCCCTTTTTTGGGGGTCAGAGAGCGGGAATGTGCCTTACATGTCTGTCTGTCACCGTGGAAACAGCAGGCTCCAACGACTGTGGACGTTAAGGAGACTATCAGTTGTGTTGTTCAGTGCTGCAGTGTTTATATCATGCTCATCGGCCTTCATGTTAATATAAAACAAACATAGCATAGTACCTCTAACTCAATGACAGAAAGCCCCTCTAATGCCATTCCCACACGACTGCTGCATCTCCACTGCTCCTGCATGACACTCTCATACCGTGCTAATAGCTGTCATCAGCAGGAGAACATGCCTATGTTGGAGCACATGCTCCTGCATATTCTGGGATGTTTATGAGGGTCCCCCTACTCCCAGTTACACAACCGGGGACCGGCAGAGGAGCGTTGCCCTGGAGATGGGAGCACATTAAGTGGAGGGCTCATTGTTATGCCAGGCTGTGGGAGCGTTAAGGCCCCTCTCCACTCTAAGCTGTTTCTGATTGGCACGATCCCCCAAAGACATGCCCACGCCTGCACAGCGCCCGCCACCTCAGCTGAGCGCCCGCTCCCCCAGGACCCGCAGGCCCTGGCACTCCCTGGCACGCACGCTGCTGCAGCAAAAGAGTGGGCATGGGATGAACAAAGGGAGGGAGATATTGATGGGATTGCAATTTCCCTCAAAGCTTAGACATGGAGGAACCAATTTCAAGGAGCTGGGTTCTGTTGCCACCTGTTTCAAGGAGACCGGAAAAGAGAGAGTGTGTATGAGTGTGTGTCTCTGTGTGTGTAAGAGTGTGTGTGTGTGTGTGTGAGAGAGAGAGAGAGAGAAAGAGAGAGTGAGAGAACTGAGATGTCACAGCTGGGTTTGAAAAGGAGAAGGAGAGGGAGAACATTTGAAGGTAAACAACTGGTCATAATAGCAAGGTGCTAATGCACACGAGCACAAGAGTGATGGTGAATGCAAGAGCCAGGATGCAATTACACTGCAAAACAAAACTACATCAGCATTGATGTGTCTGATTGCATCATTCAATTTCTGGTTGACTTTTTTGTGCATGCTGAAAAACCTTCCAATTATGACTATTTTAGGAAGGTGCGATTTGTTTGTTTGCATCTCAGTGTACTTGTGATGGGTGTCCAGTCACGATTCAGATAACTAGGGGAGGAAGAGAGACAGCGAGACAGACGGGGTAAGATGGAGAGTGTGTGTGTGTGTGTGTGAGAGAGAGAGAGTGAGAGGAGAGAGGAGAGAGGAGAGAGAGAGGGAGAGAAGAGAGAGAGAGGGAGGAGAGAGAGCGAGGGAGAGGGAGGCTTTGACAGAGACGGAGAGACTGTGTGTAATTAAAGTGCTATATACTAACGGGGCTTTTGTGTTAAGGAAGCCCCAAGGCTTCCCTTTCAAATGGCACGGAGCCGTGGAGAGGGAAACATGACAGTTGCTGATGAATCTTAAACACTGTTTGTTCCCTTGTGGGCGACACAAAGAAATAAATAAACCACTTTTCACTATCTGGCGCCGAATCGCAATCGGAAAAACTGGGGAAGATTTCAGATTTAATTAGGCCGATTATGACCCCAGGCTCTTTTAGTGGGGTTAAAGACGAGCTTTCAAATCCTCTGCCTTTGTGGTTGCCAGCTATGATCCTGATATCTGCCTCTAATGTTATTCACAGGTAACCGTGCGGAAAGTGGATCGGGTGTCAAATATATCACAACAAACACACACACACACACACACACACACACACACACACACACACACACCCCTAACTAAATAACTTCCTGATGAACTCGGAGTGCTTCGATGTGAGGGGAATGCAATTATGTGTCGTGACTTGTCATGGCGACGGGGAAAGTTGTTGCCGTCATATCGTAAGGCCCCTCCGCCACCCATGGCTGCCAACATCCTGCAACACACTGTTATCGCCCAAATTACGCTGATTGCTTTTAAATCGAATGACAGTGCAGTGTGGCTCGAGCGCTCTTCTGCCCACCCCCCCCCCCCCACACACACACACAGACACACACACCACCCTCGCTTCATCTTGGCCTTCATTTGATTAACGTGCATTAGTGTGAGCGATGGCCACAGAGGAGGGGGAGGCGCGGCGTACGCGCGGCTCTATTCCCGGCAGCGGCGGCATGCATTCCATGTGTCACCGGAGATGGGTGGCGCGGCGTAGCATGGCACAGGGCCTCCTGCGGCGGGCATCAGCGGGCGGGCGGGCGGAGCGGGGCAGGGAGGCACATGCACAGGCGTGGCGCCACCACTCGTAATTGACTCCCAGGGAGCCGCTCGCCCAATCAGCTGCTGTTGTGCTCGTGGTGACAGAGGCACGCCTGCAGCACCAATACGCCTGAGATGACACCATGAGTTCATCAGTCAAACAGAGAGAGAGAGAGAGAGAGAGAGAGACGAGGGGGGTAAGTAAGGACAGCACAAGTGAAAGCTGGAACGAGGGAGACAGAGATGAAGAGAAGGAGGGAGAGAGAGAGAAGCTTGGTCGGGGCATTCTGAGATCACAGAATCAGAATTGATAGTGATTCATTTCATCAGTCAAAATGCAAGTTAGCGTTTTGCCAGGAGTGATTTTCTGAATAAATAATGATAGGACTAATGGGCATTATAGATGGATAACTATTTCTAAGGGAAGTGTGTGTAAAGATTCAGTAGGTTGTGATTACATTCAGTCTTTTAGGTTTTTAGCAACCAGATTTCTGATTGCTTACCAACTCTAAACGTTGACTTGCTCTGCTTTTGATTGTATCAACAGCTATATAACTGGAGACTTGATCATTTTTTTGCCATCAAAGTGTCTTAAAGAATCCCAGGAGCTCAAATATACTACAGGTATGTGGAGTTTTTGTTAGTATCCAAACATGACCTAGAAATAAGCAACAAAATGTGAAGAAACACATTGTAACCTCAAGTGCACGCAGTGGAAAGGCTACCAAATATCCACTGAAGTTAGCATGCAAACCAGCTAACCTTGACTTGACTCTCATGTAATGCCACATTGTGCCATGTGTGGCGCTGTAAATGGAAATCCACATAGTTCCTTTAATGATAGCATAGCTTAAATCACTGAGGTGAATCATAGCTAGCCCAAACCTAAAAGGGAGCTATATGCTAACACACTTCCAGTGAATTACCGTATGCTAAGCTAGGTTAACGGTCTCCGACTGGGTTTTGGGTGTCTGTTGCTGATAACCCGGGGGTAGAAGGCAAATATGTTTGTTTCCCAATGAATGTCATGTTCCCATAAGATCCAGCTGACCTCATGAAGGGATGAGGAGCAGCCAGGACTGAGGACCAGTCCACTAGCGCTGAAGAGAAACACTATTTACCTGCCCACTTACTTTACATGGCAGAGAAGCACTATTTACCTGCCTACTTACTTTACATGGCAGAGGATGGAAATAGAGAGAGATGGAGGGAGAGAGAGACAGAGAAAAAAAAAGATTGTGGAGGAAGACATACAGCAGGGTAGAAATGAAGTTAGAGAGAGAGAAAGAGCGATGTGGGAAGAGAAAGAGCAAAGAATAAAGTAGAAATAAAGAAAGAGAGAGAGAGAGTAAAGTGAAGTGGGGAGGGCGAGGGAAAAGCCAAGCTCTTGTGGATGAATGTAATGCAACAAGCACAGAGTGTTTACAAATGATATGATCTGCAAATGGAGAGACAGCGCAGCAGAGCAGCCGAGGAGGACAGGAGGGGAGGAGAGAAGAGGAGGAGGGAGAGAGAAGGAAAGTAAAGGAGAGAAGAGGAGGATGACAAGAGATGAGAAGTAGAGGAGAGGAGGAGTGGAGGAGACGAGAAAGGAGAAGGGGGGAGTAGAGGTGGATGAGAAGAGGATGGGAAGTGAAGAGGCTGTGAACTCACTCCGTCTTCAACTCCTGCACCCCGACATTTCATGGAATGAATAGAAATGATGGTGGACCAGCCTCTCTCTCTCTCTCTCTCTCTCTCTCTCTCTCTCTCTCTCTCTCTCTCTCTCTCTCTCTCTCTCTCTCTCTCTCTCTCTCTCTCTCTCTCTGTTCACTGTCCATGCCCATCTTGCCTCATGGTCCATTTCACTTCTATTCACTCGATTTTTTGCCGCTCTTCTTCCCATGTATTCGTATATAAATATACACCTTTATTTCTCTCCTCTATCAATCACTATCTCTCTCTCCCTCTGCCTCTCTCCCCCCTCTCTTTTTCGCTCTTGTCTGAAATTGCGAACAGAGCATCTGGTAATTGAAGATCATTGTCTCTCTTCAGGCCCTGCGGATTTGCAATGCGTTTTCTTCTTCTCTTTTTTTTGCGCGCGGCGTGCTCAGGCTCATCTGGGCGCCTCTCTTCTCCACCAGCGGGCCAATTTCAGCTCCTCTCTTTGTTTGCTTTTTTCCTCCCCCCCTTCACCATAAACTCCAGGAGCCTTTTTCGAAATTGGATTTTCATTTGAGAGGGCGCACACATTGTGTTTATGCCCCTATTCCCATCTATCTCCCCTTTCGCCCATTGTCCACCCTCGCTCATTCCCTCCTGCACTCCTCCCGCCATCATTCTCTCCTTCTTTTCTCCTCTTCACTCCTGGCCCCTGCTCTGCCTTTCATTATATCCCCCCGCTCCCTCAACAGGTATGTTTTCCAAAAAAAAAAAAAAACCTGAAAGGCGTGCCAGGTGATTGATTTGGCCTTTCAGCTATGTAAATCAAGACTTAAATGTGTTGGCATTTCACATCTGTGATTTTAATTGAAGGTTTAATGTGTCTCTCTCGCAGTTTAATTCTGCCATGATGAATGGCGGAGCCCAAAACCTCCGTGATTACAGAGCGAGTGGCGAAGGGGCAGTGTTTTCCACGGCTTGTGTTAATGTCAATTTATGTGGCCGCTGGGCCATGCATCTGCATGTAGTCTGCTTTGTGTGCATTTTGTGCATCATAAAATTGATTAGGGAAATAAATAAATGAAATTAGAGCTGGGA
>NC_085004.1:9890772-9896159 GCF_963854185.1 Sardina pilchardus
AATTATGCTCTTTAGAGAAATGTAAATGTTTCACTAATTCACTGATCCGTCCTTCAAAGGCAATCCTATTCTTCAAATCAAAAGATCCATTAGTGCTGGCCAGGCCCTCAGCACTAGGCCAAAGATCAAACAGCCCTACAAAGCTGACCTTGTTCTTTTGCACTTGACGATCAAAGTCTAATATGATATAACACACTCCTCCCAGCGCATTGCTATGGCTGGAGTGGCCACAGAGAGAGGGAGAGCAGCGGAGACCTCCTGTCCCTCCGTACAGAAACCCAACCCCCCGACCCCCCCTCCACCCCCCCCCACGCCGCTGCTGTGTTCCAGCGTCCATTAGTGGCCCTCAGGGACCTGCCCGCTATTGTGCGCCAGGTAATTTCAGGGGCTGGGAAGTGGGTAGTTGCAAGGGGAAGAGGAGTTGGGGTGGCTGTTTGTGTGTGTGTGTGTGTGTGTGTGTGGAGGTGTGTGTGTGTGTGTGTGTGTGTAGTGGGTTGGGGTTGGTTGGTGGGTAGGGTCACCTGTGAAGCCCCTACTCCCCCTGCGCCGGGTCCCAGTGCTGCGGGTTGAGCAGGCAGGTGCGCTGCAGGGCCTGGGGAGAGGGAGGGGGGGGGACACCTGATCCTGGAGCTATCTCATCTCCCATCTCCTAATGAGCCATCTATCCGCCGCGCTGAGTGTGGGGCTCTTTGTGCGCGCGGGCCTAATTACATCTCGCCCGCTTAGCGGCCAACAACGGGGGCCCCTCCGATGACCGGCACGGAAAAACGATCCGCCGCTTTCTCTCCCTCTCCGACAGACGCGCTTGCGGAATCCCCTCTCCCCAGCGGGCCTGACCCGATGCGATCCAGCTCTCCATACCCCCCCCCCCCCCCCCCATGCTCCTCAGACGAGACACAGAGCTCGGCTTTGTTCACGTCAAGGAGCGGGGAGACGTGTTTGATCCGCGGCAACGGAAAACTGGAGACGGGGGCCGAGCGCATTCCTCACTCTCTTCCGCCTCCTGACCGAGCAGCGCTCCGAGCCTGAATGGATTAATCTGGGAATAGCGAGCCCTCTCTTGATATTAAATTGCTCCATCTCAAGTGCCATGTGCTAGATTCTCCTGCACAGGAACAATTGCGGCTCATAGATGAAGTTCTCTTCCTTTTCTCTGACAGAAAATGAATACTACCCTAAATAACATCTGCCAAGGGCTTAAGAGTGCTAGACTCTTAAGAGATGCTGAATACAGATAGTCTTTAGAAATCTTTGGCATTTCTAAAGTGTGTGGGAAAGGACCACACATACTGGCGGCAGTCCACTCATGGATATTACGGTGCTGTGAACACCAATTCATTTGGTCATTTTCACTCTGAAGGGGAAATAAACACAAACATGTACATAAAGACACACACACTCACTCTCTCTTTTTCTCTCTGTCTCTCTCTCACACACACACATGCACACACCACACACACACACACACACGCACACACACACACACACACACACACACACACACACACACACACACACACACACACACTCACACACACAAAGGTATAGACAAAATACCAGAGTCCTTGAAACAGTCTTGAGATTTGTCCCCAAGCTAACGTGTGTGTGTTCTCGTCTTCTAAGCCCTTCCTAAGCCCTAAGAAACCAGATCTTTTGCAAACATTATTTAGTTTCCGAACTTCAGCTTTCCATATATTATATTCCATGTGATGTATGTGTAGTATACATTTTGATGACATGATATTTAGTATCTTGTGTATGTATTTACTTACACACACTGTGTTTACAACTATCACTAAAAATATAAATAGTAGTCATAATACTTTGGACTGTGTACCATTGTTGCGTTTGTGTGTGTTATCTCATATACAATGTATGTATGTGCTCAACTCTTGTAGCTTGTTGTCTTTCAGACTGCAGAGCTCTACGTGAAGGTGTTCCCTTGATGTGTGTGCGGCGCACACACACATGTGTGTGTTTGTGTGTGTGTGTGTGTGTGTGTGTGTGTGTGTGTGTGTGTGTGTGTGTGTGTGTGTGTGTGTGTTTAGTGTTTTTCACTGGGCCCTGGAGCCAGATCTGTTCCACTTTGCTCAGCCTCAGTGTTCCAGCAGCAGTCTCTGCTGCTAACTCCAAAGCAAACCAACAACTTTGTTTGATTCCAGAGCGCTGTTTGTGGGTCATTCTCAGGGAATTTGTGTGTTTGTGTTTGATCCGCAGTGCTGCTGTGTTGTTGTGAGTTTTGCATGAGAGTGGAAGTAGCATGGTAAGATGGCATGCTCAGATAAGGAAAAGGAAAATGGATTGCAGCATTTGGTTGCCCGAGTCAACCTGTCATCCTTCAGAAGTCGTGTCTCTATTTTATTAATCAGCAGCCATCTCCGTGAGCACAGCACTGGAATCCATCCTATCTTATAATCTTACCCGTCTCCTGAAACTTGCATGAAGATGTGCCATTGATCGATTTCACCGTCATGTCCAGTTCACGTCTATAACCCTCATCAATGTGCAATTAGGTCCCGATGTGCTTCTGGAAGGTTCTGAGGCATCACGTCTCCGCTTACATGGAAGGCCATGACCTGCAGCACACACACACACACACACACACACACACACACACGCTTCTCCTGCAGCAAACCAGGAGGCTGAAATATGGATGATGGGCTATGACTACAACAAGGACAAAAGCACGGTGCTAAAGGGTAAAGATGATACATACAATACAAATATCAGTATTAATAAAGTCAAGAGAAAAATCATTGAAATGGCCAGTTGAGGATTTTGCTGGCCTTGAAGTCTGGCCTTGGGCTGGCGTGAAATGTGTTTCAAAAATAGCAAGGCAGGTGAGAGTCGGGCTTCGCTAATAATGTATAGCATGATGATACTATTGCTATAACACATGATTGCACTCTAGGACTGACTGACACTGAAGCATGAGAAGGTTGGACCCAATTTAGGTCTGAGGTGACGACAGAGAGAGAGGGAGAGAGAGAGAGACGGGTGTTGTATGTGTGATGATGCTGTTTCAACTCTCATGAAAAGTACTGTAACATTGGCGTAACTGTGCTGAAGCATGTTAACTCAAGTCAGAACCCAATTTAGGTCAGGAATGATGGTAGAAAAGTGGATATTCCGACCATGTGGTTGTTGTAAGATTTACAGATAGATTAAACACTGAATGTATGTGTTTTCATACTGATAGAACAATATTCCTCTCTGAGAGCCTCTGCAGATAGAACTCACATGATGCAACAGTGCAATCTTGGGTGACATACACTGGAGTTGTTGAAGAGGAGTTGAAATCCGTGGGTATTTCAGCGGCGCTCGCTCTGAACCAGATCATGTTCCAGTGCTCCAGCCCACAGGATGGGCACGGGCGACGCATATTTCTCACCAGGACAGTCACACGTGAAACACTGTGCCATCCCCTGCAGCTCAGAGCCGCACTTGAGCTCAGTGGGCTTCTCTTCAACATGTACCGTACGGGCCTTAATTTAGTCATTTTGGGAAATATTGATTTGAATGTCATTGCACATTCATAGCAATGTCATTGCACATTTAAAGGGATTACTTGTTGGGTTAAAAACACAAAGAATATTCACTGATTATGTTTTATGTAAATGTACCTTTTAAATCATTAACATAAAATACAGACTTAACATGGGTTTAGTGTTAAATCAAACATTCGTCTGGTTGTTAAGGAGAATGTGGGATGCCGGGAACGATGAGGAAGACTTGATTTGTTCTCTCAGTCCAGATGGATGACTTTCTCTAAAGTAACGCTCAGTCTGACACCATAATGGACCCTTTGAAAGGCAACTGTAATGTGTTGTGCCCATATTAGGAGACCTATGACATCAGACTAGACACTATAGTGCATCCACGAGACTGGCCCTCGCCCAATGAGATCGAAGAGTATTAGACTACAATAGAGCTCCTGCTTCATTAGTGCTTAATTGGAACTAATGGGCTGCTGATGTCAGTTACACTCTACTGTATGTCCTATTAGTCGATGGATTTTTCTTTCCTTTATTTATTTAATCTATTCATTCATTTATTTATTTATTCATGTCCATGTTGGTGTCTATCCCTGGCATCTCTCGCTTTCAGAATTCTTTTTGTTGTCTCGGTTTTTATCTGTCTTTCAAACAGACAGTCTTTCAGTCACTCTTTCTCTCTCTATTTTTTTTCTTTCTTTCTTTTTTCTTTCTTTCTTTCTTTTTTCTTCTTTCCTTCTCTCTTTCTGTCTCTCTGTCTCCCATGGTGGCCTGACTGAAAGGTAGGTCTGACATGTGGATCTCCTGGGCCTCTCCAACAGGTAGTGTGCTGTTCACTTCTCTGCACTGGTCATTGGTCACCAGGGACCCCTCAGAGGCAAACTGAATCTTTAATGGTGCCGCGTGTGTGTCCTGTTCTCCCTGCCCAGTGTGTGCGTGTGTGTGTGTGTGTGTGTGTGTGTCCTGTTCTCCCTGCCCTGTGTGTGTGTGTCCTGACCAGACGTCCTCCCTGCCCACTGTATGTGTGTGTGTGTGTGTGTGTGTGTGTGTGTGTGTGTGTGTGTGTGTCCTGTTTTTTCTATCCAGTGTGTGCGTGTCCTGATGAGAAGTCCTCCCTGCCCACTGTGTGTGTGTTTGTGTGTGTGTGTGTGTGCCCTGATGAAAAGTCCTCCCTGCCCAGCGTGTGTGTGTGTGTGTGTGTGTGTGTGTGTGCGTGTCCTGACGAGAAGACCTCTCAGCCCAGTGTGTGTGTGTGTGTGTGTGTCCTGACGAGACGTCCTCCCTGTCCAGTGTGTGTGTGTGTGTGTGTGTGTGTGTGTGTGTGTGTGTGTGTGTGTGTGTGTGTGTGTGTGTGTGTGTGTGGTAATGGCGAGTGCTTATCTTAATGTGTGGTCGGCTCCTCCACTACATTACCACCTGCTACTGACCGCGTCCACTAATCCCCAGCTCACTCCTGCCATATGAATGTGCTCTTTTGTACGCACCATGTCTGAGCTGGACTGTGTGTGTGTGTGTGTGTGTGTGTGTGTGTGTGTGTGTGTGTGTGTGTGTGTGTGTGTGTGTGTGTGTGTGTGTGTCGGGCTAGAGTAGATATGTGAGCTGTGCAGTCTATAGGTAAATGAGGGGACAGGGGCGTGGTGAGCCCAAAGAGAGCAGGTGAACTCTTAACATCTCTTCCCATTCAGCTGATAATCCAGTTGGGTCCCGCTCTTAACTCCCTCCCTACATATTCTCTCTCTCCCTCTCTCTTTACCTCCATCCCTACATATTCTCTCTCTCCCTCTCTCCTTACCTCCATCCTATTCTCTTTCTCTTTTCCTCCCGTCTTACATATTTTCTCTCTCCCTCTCTCTACCTCCATCCCTACATATTCTCTCTCCCTCTCTCTTTGGC
>NC_085004.1:9896359-9916359 GCF_963854185.1 Sardina pilchardus
TGTCTTGATTAGGTTTGCATTCATGTGCACTGTGTAGTGCATCTGTGAAAACACCCTCTTAGGAATGAGTTGAAAGGTTTATCACGGTGTCCATGTGTGTGTGTGTGTGTGTGTGTGTGTGTGTGTGTGTGTGTGTGTGTGTGTGTGTGTGTGTGTGTGTGTGTGTGTGTGTGTGTTTGTGTGTGTGTTTGTGTGTATTTGTGTATGTGAGAGAGGGAGGGAGAAAGAAAGGAAGAAAGAAAGAAAGAGGGAGAGAGAGACAGATGCCTCTCTATATCTGTCTAGGGGGATTGTTTTATCTCCCCACCACCACATGAAACATCTCTCCCCCCCTCTTACTCTCTTTCCTCTCTCTCTCTCTCTCTCTCTCTCTCTCTCTCTCTCTCTCTCTCTCTCTCTCTCTCTCTCCTCTCTCTCTCCTCTCTCTCTCTCTCTCTCTCTCTCTCTCTCTCTCGGGGTGTGGGGTTCCAATACAATGCGGTGAGATAGGGGGACTTAATTCTCCCTGGATTGCTCTGTCTGCCAGCAATCACAGAGAAGCTGGACTAGAAAATTAACTTGTTAAGAGCCCCTGCCATCACTCACAGAGGCTGATAGACAAATCCAACCAAATACCAATCACACCCTCTGGAATGGGAAAATGCAGGGGAGAATATGGCACTAGCAACACACACGCGCGCACACACACACACACACACACACACACACACACACACACACACACACACACACACACACAGACAGACACACACACACACGCACACACTCACACACACATACACATCCTCACACACACACGCACGCGCACACACACACACATACAAACACACACTCACAAACACACGTGCACATACTCATACTAACACACACACATACAGACACACACACACACACAGGCACACACACATACACACACACTCACACAGACATACACACTCTCTCTCTCTCTCTCTCTCTCACACACACACACACACACACACATATCCCACATGATTTAAAATTAACCTTGAAAAACACTATCACTTTCATTGCTGTCTGAGGTAAACAACTCATTCATCTTGCATGCCAATCTTCTGTAACTGTGTTTAACAGAAGTAAAATATTTCCACTGATGTTTGCGCTCGGGCTCTGTCAGCCATGTTCAGGCGTGCGCAAAATGAATTTGATAACAGGATGACGGAGTGGCGCCGCAAAAACAGAGCTTTTTAGAAAATTGCCGTGTCAATCAAAGTAATGCAGCTTATTAAAAAAGATGAACTTTGCAATGCTGCAGTCTCCGAGCTTTGGCTGGCAGAGAGGCAGAGGGGCTCAGAAAGCCCTCCTCCCACCGACGCTGGAACAGGTGGAATGCTTCCAGGTCATGTTTTTTTTTTCTCTCTCTCTCTCTCTCTCTCTCATTTTTCTTTCTTTTTTTGTCCATGGTAATCTGGCATTGTTGAGCTGAATGGGAATTATCATAAAGGCTTGGCACAGGGAGAAGGGATGGCAGCCGGGCTCTGAACTAGCCTCTTCTCTGCTCATTGTGCACAGTAACCAGTTGAGTGAAAATGATAAATACGGTGGGGAAGGCAGAGAGGGAGAGGGGTGTGTGGGGGGGCTATTGTGAAAGGGAGAAATCCCCCCCGCTGGCTTCATTAAAGTAATTCTTCAACCCCAGGGCCCTGCAGCAGACACGGGCTGGGTAGAGCAGAGTAGCCGCCCATGACCACTGCGTCCAGCAGCAGGGGATGGCCCTGGACCCACAGCAGAAGAGTCAAACAGATGAGTCAATCGGACTTTATATTACAACGGAATGGAGGACAAAAAAAGGGCATCTAATATTTTTAATTATTTGGGGAAACTGGTTATTACCTTTATCAGCGAGGCTATGTTGTGGTGCAGCGCAGTGAGGCAAAAAGCAATGTTGCTTACCTGGCCCATTAAACTCTATAGGCCAATTAGCCTAATTTGAACATATAAAGACATGGAACATTGTGGTCGACTAATCATAGCTGCTGAACAAATCCGTTCATTATCTCAATTATACGTAATCTTGAATCTCTACAATCTTGCGATCTACCTATGGAAAAGCAAATGGGAAACACTTGATTGTTAGCAGTCCAATGCTCTTACTGCCCGGACTACGTCTTGCTGTTTGCCTTGTCAGAGTCACTGGCAGCTGCTGTGTATATCAGCACGCTGCTCATAATTGGCATGTTTAGTGCATAGTTATAAACTTCTCGGTAGAAATCTGCTTGAGAGGGCAATATGCAGCCTGTCAGTGAAAATATGTCTCTTTCTATAAATTACAATGTTAGGACATTGAGGCTTTCTTGCTAGCTTTTTCCTGCAGTGTTTGTTTACTGGTCATGTCACGTTATTTTGGACACATGGCCATCCGAGAGTGGGTGGAACTCTGCTGGAGGAAGAGAACGCGTTGTCTGCGTAGAGTGTTCATCAGTGCAACTTTAAGTGTCAACACATTTCTCCAGGACAAAGGAGACACATCCAGTGACTGCATTGATGCTAGCGTCTTGAAGCACCCCCACTGATTGAGCTGCAGCCAAAATTAGAGGCCTGACTTCCTGGCTTGTCCACCCCTAAATCACTCCACGAGCTCACTGATTGGTCGGGCAAAGAGACGGCTCACTCAGCTCCACAGAAACTCAGCGGAAGACTGCCAGACCCATATTTCATGGGAGAAGCTGGGAGTACAGCGTTTCACCTGGCGGAGAGACCAAGCCGAATCTCTACCTCCACCTTTTCTCCTTAAGATGGCCGCTATCTTTGAGCGGTGTGGTAATTGATGCGATAAAGGATCCCATTAAGCTCTTCCTCTGTGTTTCCCTGTGAAGTAGCTGCCGTTTGTCTCCTCTTTTCCGCTCCTGACAACGCTAGCAAGTCTTATTGTTGCAGGCATTACATTAGGGACAGTACATTTATTGATAACAAAACAGTGTCTTCTTCAACACAAAAGTCCCATGTGTGTTATCTAAGCAAATTACTTGGTGACTGTGACTCATCGCACAAACAACCTCCTCAGACTGATGACTGATTTGGCATTGTGAGCAATTGACTGCTAATTCCATGTGTCAACTGCACATCATAATCATTCATTTGACAAAGGACCCTGATCAAACACGTCATATCACAAAGCCCTACATATATATACGACACAAAACATAAAGACACGCTCTGCTGAAATGAATCACACTCCCAAGCATCTGTCCATTCGTATGATGTTATGACAAATAAGTGGTTACGAGCTAAGTGGAGGCTTATTCCTACTCCATGGTGTAAACCACAGAAGCTGGCGATCTGTCAGCGTTTGATAAATATTACACAGTGGCCATGATTTCATCCAAAAGATAATGCAAACATGTCTCCGCTGAAATAAAAGATATGGATAGTTCACAGATATGGCAGAGGAACAAGATGGCCAAGGAACAGAAACA
This sequence comes from Sardina pilchardus, assembly GCF_963854185.1. Classification (NCBI taxonomy): domain Eukaryota; kingdom Metazoa; phylum Chordata; class Actinopteri; order Clupeiformes; family Clupeidae; genus Sardina; species Sardina pilchardus. Next base: position 9,899,794 of record NC_085004.1, read on the forward strand.
CGGGGAGTAAACTGGATTTGTTTTGGGGGGAGAAAAGAGCAGTGAGAGTATCCAAATGGAATTTCACAAGTCCTTTGCTGCTAAAGGATGAATGCTTTATTCCATTGCATGATAACTTCTCTCTCTCTCTCTCTCTCTGTCTCTCTCTCCCTCTCTCTCTCTGTCTTTTTCGCTCTTGTTTTGCTCCAAGTAGGGCAAGATAAAACAGTGCGAACAAATATAAATCAAAAATAGCACTCCCTTGCTCTCTCTTTCTCTCTCTCTCTCTCTCTCTCTCTCTCTCTCTCTCTCTCTCTCTCTCTCTCTCTCTCTCTCTCCTCCTTCCCTCTCTTGTACTCTCTTTCAAGTGGAGGCATCTGCCCGCAACGTGAGGATCTTTTTATCAGGATTTAGGGTGCGCTGGCAGCGATATGAAAAGCAGGACCCCGCCCCATGCACATGCCCATAACTCAGCTGGCTGTGGGCCGGCCTCCAACAGGGCCAATCTTTTATCTACTGCGGGGAAATTGCATATTGATTACCGGCTGGATCTTGGTGAGGCACACTGCTGATTTTTGATGGTCAGCCAAGGAAATGTAAGGGATCCCCCACTCCACCTCTACACACACACACACACACACACACACACACACACACACACACACACACACACACACACACACACAAACACACACACAATATGAGAAACCCCACCCATATCTCTGTGTGTGTGTGTGTCTGTGTGTATCCCCTTCTATGTGTATGAATCTGTGTAAGGAGGAGGTCTGTGTGTGTGTTGACGAGTGTGTGAATGTGCCTCATGCCATTTCTACAACTCAGTAGCTATATTAAGCACAAACAATTTCCTGATAGGCCACATCATTTCAGTGTGCACAGTTGAAAGACAGGTGTTCTTGAACTCAGTAATCACATTTGTAACCACATATGTGACCCTGCAAAGCGAAACCAGTCGCTTTGCGCACAACGTTATTTTGAGAAAATCCACAATTACTGTAACAAACTTCCGGGTTAAAATGTTGAATTTCACGTTTTCGCATAATTTGACAGTATACAGTCTGCAGTTTCATATCGTGAAGTAATTTCACGGAAAAAACATACGTTTCGACTGTTAAACCCGGTGAAGATTCAACACATTTGCAGTCATTCCCGTTGTCTACGCCGGTTAAAAATTTGATTTCTCTTCTTCTGCATGGTTGCGGTTATCTAGTTTGTGTAATATCCTGTATACACATATTGTTGGAAAGCTTTGTGTATGGCCGTTCATGTGAGAACAATCAAAAAAATTGTAACATACAGCAATTTTCAACATACAGCATTATCTAGTGTGATATTTCTAGAGGTTATAGAACAAACATATTCATTTTCTATAGAAAAATCTAAATATTTTGATGGTCTATTGATTATTAAAAAAAAACATGCTCAACCAACTTGAGATGACTATTAAGACTATACTGTATGAATGAACAGTAAATTCAAACATTGTACATTTATACAAATTTGAGATTAACTTCAATAGCTGTCTGTCTGATGTCCCAAAAATGGTAATTGAAGCAACTAAATGCAATTCCAAATACTGTAAAATTACCAGTGCATAAAAACACATGTATAGCATAACCATTTATGAGATATAGCTTTCACAAGATTGGGCCTTTCTTGGGTACAGTAACCTTTGAACTTTGACCTTGACTTTGACCACTAAAATCTGATTACCTTTGAGACTACTTGAACATGCATACTAAATCTAGAGGATGTACTACTGCACTTGAGGTGTTCTTGAGGTATATCTTGAGGTCTCTCATTCACAAGCATTGGACATATATTTACATACATACATAGACATTTGACCTCTAAAATCACATTAATCCTACATTAAGTCCAAGTAAACATTAGTTCTAAATTTGAAGCATGTGCCTAAAGATATTGTTGAGATGTGTTTAGTTTAAGTAAAATAATCCAATGCTAAATTCTGCTACCCTTGTCGGTCAGCTCAACTGTTTGGTAGAGGCTCATACAATACATAGGCTCATAAAATCATTTGGAAAAAAAGATTTATGTCATTACTGCTAAGTAGATCTGGAAAAGCAAGACAAATAATTGTTTCATTGTTTTTTTTGTTTTTTTTGGGGACCTCCAAAGGGATATGGATGTGTGTGTGAAGGGAGGAGGTGAGGGAGGAGGATGAGGAGGAGGGAGGGGGTTAGGAGGAGAAGATGAAGGAGTCTGTTTCCACACTAATCTATTTACCTTGCAATTTGTGTTTTCAGAGTGAGGCCATTCGTTCTGCTTAACTTGACACTTCCCCCCACTAGCAGAAGGCTTTAGACGCGCAGCCCACAGGATGAGTGGGAACAGAAGTGTGTGTGTGTGTGTGTGTGTGTGTGTGTGTGTGTGTGTGTGTGTGTGTGTGTGTGTGTTTTGTAAGTGGTGGAGAAGGCAGATTGAACTGTAATTATTTTACTGAGAAAGCCATTAGCGGAGCATGCAGACAACAGCGAATGAGAACGAGCCTTTGAGTGATACGGCGCGGGTCTTTGTGGACTTTTGAGCGGATAAGGCTGTGAGATAAATGGCTCTGGAGCAGTGAGTAGACAACTCCTCTGCCTTAAAAGGCACCTTGCTCATTTCTCTTTTTTCTCTCTCTTTGAAACTAAGAGTTGGCTCTGTGCACGTAATGTTGACCAGACACCAGGAAAGTCAAGTACATTAAGAATATACCTTGAGAATGTGAACGTCCACAAGAATGAAGAAAAAAACACAATTTCAGTGCAGAGCTGCTGACTGCAGTAACATAAAATACAGCCAATGACAGCATGTAGTACATAACGTAACATTAGCATCTACACAGACATGACATATACTCAGGCATTTACGTTTACGGCCAGCCGCGGCCTACTGGTTAAGGCTTCGAGCCTTCGAGGATTCGATCCCCGACCAGTCTACGGCTGAAGTGCCCTTGAGCAAGGCACCCAACCCCTCACTGCTCCGGGTTAGTGTGTGCTTCACCTCACTGTGTGCTATGTGTGTTCACTATTTCACGGATGGGATAAATGCAGAGACCAAATTCCTTATTATGCAAGTATACATGACGCCAATAAGCCTGATTTGATTTGATTTGATTCAGTATACTAACTCAGAGCCACTGACACCACACAGTACATAAGCATCAGCATCTACACAGATATGACATACAGTATGCTCAGATATTTCCATTCAGTATTCTAACTCTGAGCCAGAGGGAGTCGTAATATTGGGCAGATATAAATAAGCTCCAACACTGTCGGCATGGGGCACAGTGACCAGTGATCTATGCAGTGTTGCCATTTTATGACACTGGTGCATTGGTATATCATCCGCATACAGGTCACGTGCGAGAGAGGAACTTTATGGTGTTGGGCCCCAGTCTTCCTGTTGTGTTCAGTGCAGGAGTTCATTACTTGGTGTGTGTGTGTGTGTTTGTGTGTGTGTGTGTGTGTGTGGGGGGGGGGGGTAGGAGGTACTGTCAGGTAGGCCTCTTCTCTCTTCTCCTCTCGTCTCCAGGTAACTCTGAACAAGGTGTTCAGCATGCATGGTCCCACACTGGACCGGAGAGCTCCAGCAGAATGTTAATGCGCACCTCTCCAAACCACACCACGCCGGTCACAAGTGCAGGATGAAAGCTCAAGGCCATTCTGAGCAGGGGGGGTCCATGACCATGTCTGTGGACACACACACACACACACACACACACACACACACACACACACACACACACACACACACACACCAGACGGAGCGTGTGACGAAAGACAGCGCGGAGGCTCACATTATCCATATTGTTGGCGGCACTTGCGCACCTCCATTTGGGAGGCATATTCTAGGTGTCCCTGACAGCCGCCGCTGATATAAGAGGATGTCTTATCTACTGACTACTGAAGAACTCACACACTTCTGAAGCAGATGAAAGAGAAGCCACCGAGGACCCACAGGGAGATTGACATGAGTGAGTGGATCCGAGGAGTGCTGAAAGTGTGTGTGTGTGTGTGTGTGTGTGTGTGTGTCTGTGTGTGTGTGTGTGTGTGTGTGTGTGTGTGTGTGTGCACGCTTGTGTGAGTCCAAGAAAGTGCAGCTGTGGGTGTGTGTGACAGAGAGAGACAGAGAAAGAGCAAGAGAGAGAGAGAGATGAGGCATGCATGTGATTGGCGTGCTGTGCATAAAGATATGCAAAAGATGGAGAGAGAGCGAGATGTGAGGGGGAAGAGAGAGAGAAAGAGAGATAGATGTGAAGGGAGAGAGAGAAAGAAAGAGAGAAAGAGAGAGAGATGTGAGGGGGAAGAGTACAACCTCAGAGGTTTTAAATCAGCACGCCCAGGGTCTTTCCTCTTAATTCATCTTCTCTGCCAATTTATCTTGTTTTCCTTTGTGTTGTCTACTCTCTCTCTCACACACACACACAAACACACACTTCCAAATTGCATCTCACTCCCTGTGTGATTTGTTCCATGTGCATGTCCTCGCTGCACCCAGCCATGACTGCTGTATGTGTAGTGTGTGTTTGTGTGTGTGTGTGCGCTGTACCCAGCCATAAGTCAGGCCTTTATACCATTAAGTTTAGATGAAGCATATGGCTTTTTTTCACACTGTTATTTTTTTGTTAGGAGAAAAGGTAATATGTAGCAAACGAGGTAATGTATTAAGTCATATGTAGCCAAACGTTTTATACCATAATTTCCCAAAGATTAGCAGTTAAATTGGTATTAATATGTTTCTGTAGTATACACAATGTGGCTTATACACAGGAAATTACGGTGGTCATACCTGTCAAATGTATCTTCCTTTCTGGCATTAATAGTTCAATTGCTTTAATTTTAGCATTTTTTTTCTAGGCAACAATATATGGTATCATTTTCAAATTCATTACGCACACTTGATGACTAAGCTACGTATGTTCTATGTACAATATGTCTGCAGGCCTGACTGGGCCACCCCAGGGCAATAAGAATTAGCTTTCACAGCACGCCATTGACAACACTATTACCAAAACACGCTAGTTAGCATGCTGTCATGTGTTTTAGGTAGTTAGCTTGATTGTTTGGTACAGTTTGGTATAGTTTTCAGTATAGTTGTTTTTGTCCATTGTAGCATCCCATGCTCAGACAAACCCCAGCACTGGTAAAGACTGTAGAACAATGTAGCGGTGAAGTTAACCCTGTCAAACCATACGCTCATCCCACATGCTCCTTCAGCAGACAAAGCCAAATGTGTTGGGGGATCCCATTCTGGGGAATTAGCATGGGGATTAAACCCATACTGTGCTCTGTGTTCACAAGTAGCCCATGAAATGATCATTTACACGCCCAGTGAATGAGACTTGGGCGGGGCTCTGGCTCCCCATTAGTGAGCGGCGAGGAGCTGAACGGAGTCGGAGAGCGGCTGGGGGTAGCTGTGTGCCTGCGGGCGTAGCGTTTTGTGTTGGGTAGGTGGTGCTACAGAAGTGGAGGTCTTTGAAGTTCAGTGTCACGAATGTTAACCTCAAGAGGAGGACGTCAGTGGGGTCTGTGATGAGCTCTCCTATGACTGCTGTCAGAGTGGTGTTGATAATTGCCTCATAAAACATTAATCCATTTTCCTGGCTGGAAAGTTATTCATGGCCAAGCAGATTAACAATAAGAAATATTCACATTTTGCAATTAGTGTGCATCACTCCTGCAAGATAGCTCAAGACAGAAATTCCAGGGTTTAAAATATATTTAAACAAAAAATGCCAATTTAATGCTTTATTGTTTTTTTAATGCATTCAAACAAGCACACAATTTAATGCAAGACATATCTTGGTGTTTCATCACAATCGGTGCATATGCCCTGAAACTGGCACACTTCAGGCTCTATAGTGCTTGTTCAATGTGAAAACTGTATTAATATTTAGCTAAAGCTGAACCAGAGTAAAGTTATAAAATATGAACTCCTAAAGAAGGTATAACTTAGCTGAGGACCTGCTGCGCCTTAAGGTATATCTTACAAATGACGTAGCATTAAGAAAGCTCTTGGAAAGCCCTGATTATTTCTAGCTTAGTGGGGTGTAATGTAGTAGATTTGTCCCCACCACCACCACACACACACACACACACACACACACACACACACACACACACACACACACACACACACACACACACACACACACACACACACACACACACACACACACACACACACACGTACGTCCCGGCGTGGCAGAGGTGTTGTACAGCCATGTTTGAGTAATGCCTTGTTTGGCCCACTGTGCTGCTGCTCTGTGTTGTGGGAGATGATTGATGCGGCTCACTCCGGGCTACGGCCCGTGTTCCTGTGGATAAAAGGTTGCACAAGGTGATTGATACACTCCAGGCACCTCTCCCTCTGTTTTTCTCTCCCTCCTTCTCTTTGTCCCCCTCTCTCTCTCCCTCTTTATCCCTATCTCTCTCTGTCTCTCTCTCTCTCTCCGTTTCTCCCTGTGTTGCTGTGTGAGTCTATCCTGCCATGATCATTATGGTGAACATGTTGTTATTTTCTTTATGGATATCACTGTGTTTCCTGACAAGCTCTCGCCGCGCACCACATCCGTCTGGGAGATGGATGACGTGGAAGAGTGAACAGCACTCTCAGGGACACAACATACCGCCTTGCAGATGTGTGTGTGTGTGTGCGTGTGTGCGTGTGTTTGTGTATGTGTGCCTGTGTGCGTGTGTGTGCGTGTGTGTGTGCGTGTGTACTGTATGTGTGTGTGTGTGTGTGTGTGTGTGTGTGGGAAGGGGGGATAATGGCCCCTTTAATTGTGCCCTCTGATGGCGCTGTATCAGTCCTTTTACTGGAAGTAGTGGGAGGAGGAGGAGGATGATGGAGATGATGCTGATGATGATGATGATGATGATGATGCTGCTGATGATGGTACCCATGGCGGGGGACTGTGCTGTGCAGTGCTGTGTGTGTGCTGTGTGTTGCTGCTGCTGCAGCTGCTGCATGTGAGTTTGGGCGTGTCTGAGAGGGACAGCCCTGGGCCATCGCCATGACACTGCTCTGATGGGGACAAGATGAGTCTTCATCTTCAGGCTTTACGGGAACATTTTTTTTGAAGGATGTTCAGTGTTTTGTGTCCGACAATCACAGGGGTTTAAGGGTCATTCTGAACGAGGCTGGACAGCACTCTTTGGAGCAGCCATGGCTAGAGTCTGGCGCCGATCTGTTTCAGAGCGCAAAACTGGACCCAACCGGTTCCAGAGCCAGCTGCCTCTGGGCTGGTTTCAGTACAGCGCTGAATGATGTGAGACGAAGAGTAATCTTCACTTTCCAGCTTTCATTTGTGCTGCCATTTCTTTTGTATTAGAGGGGAGTAGGAACAGAGCCCACCTCTATTACCTCAGGGGAAGGGAGGGGCTCTCTCTTACACCACAAAGGAAAAGAGTAGCTCCAGTCCTCGTGCACACTGTATTAAAGTCCAAAGGCAAAAAGTATCTCTTTCTGTACCTTAGCTTGTGTTACATGCCTACTGCTGTTGCCAAAAGGGAAATCAGTGGCACATAGATCCACCATAATTCCACCGACGAACGCCGAGTGTAATATTTTACTATCTAATTGGCAATTTCTTTTTTGATATACGTTTTTTTTTTCCTCCTCTCTAAATCCCTACCTTGTAAATTATTACAATTACATTCTACTCAAGCACAGTCAAGGCATCTCCTTTATATATTTTTTTTCCTTCTGCAAAATAATATGCAAATATCCACGCCTCTTCTCTGCTCTCCTCTACCTCCCCAGATATCTCTTCCCCTCACTGTCTTGCTCGGCGGAATAGGCGCTCAAATAACATTTCCCTTTAAATAATTCTTTAAAGCGAGCGAGCGCGTGAGTGAGCGCGTGTTTGGCTCCGAAGCGCAAGAGCATGCTGTTTGCTCTGTTCAACAAGACCTGCGCCTGATCCGCTCTCTCATTAGGCGCCGGGAACAGGACCCACTGGGTGTGTCTGTCACTTAGCGTTCCCATTGCCGCCGCACAGGCTGATATTTAATTAATACAGCGCTAGGCGAAAGGGTGGAGGAAGCGAGTGACACTGAGGAGAATCAAGAGAGGAGAGGAAAAGATGTATGAAAGGCATGTGGGTGCCTTGAACTTAAAGAAAAGAGAGAAGCGAAAGGCTGGAGCGTGTTATGAATAAGGAAGGGTCAGTGCTGTTTTATCTAGCCGATCTTTTATTCCCTGTCATTGTTCACTGGTGAATTCTTCTGAGAGACTAAGGGCTCCCCTGTATTCAGCACAACTGCTGCAAATCCCTACCTATTTGCACCTGCTCTGTCACACAGAATTATTTGTATTCAGCCTTCCACTCCGCAGGGCTGCTGGAGACCCAAAATCATCTGGATTTGTCTTTTTTTTTGTGTGTGGACACCATGTCTTATCATTTGTCTTATTCAAAACAGATCTTCTTGTGCATGTTGTAACTTATCCTGCATGTTTATCGTTCAATGTTTATGTTTAACACTCCCTCCCAGTCCTCCAAGTATGGCACGCATGGCCTCAGTGTCTGTCACAGAGGAGAGGAGGCCAAGAACATCTGAACTCCAAAAACAACTGCTACAGTACTGTACTATACACCATCACAGGGGGGTCGGGGGTGCATCTGAACTCTTGGTAGTGGAGTGCTACAGTACACCATCACATGGGGGGGGGGGGGGGGGCACAGCATCTGAAATCTCAGTAGAGGAGTGCTACAGTACACCATCACATGGGGGGGGGCACAGCATCTGAACTCTCAGTAGTGGATTGCTACAGTACAGTAGTACACCATCCCACGGGGGAGGAAGGCAGCATCTGAACTCTCGGTAGGCTAATGGAGTGCTGCTGTACTGTGCTGTACACCAGTGCAGAGATTGGGCGACTCCGTTTAGATCAGGCTGCAGGTGTGGTGGCTGGTGCAAGTTTAAAGAGACAGCTCCGCTCAGCTCCGCTCAGCTCAGCTCCGTACATGCTGTGTCCTGCGCAGGGTCCACGAGGTGCTGACGGATCGCACCGCATCAGCTGCTTGAGTGGCGCTGGAGTGTGTGGGGGCTCTGACAGGTCTGCTCCGACACGCGCGGGGGGGGAGTGTGTGTGTGTGTGTGTGTGTGTGTGTGTGTGTGTGTGTGTGTGTGAAGATGATGCGGATCACCCGGCCACAGGAAATGAGGCGGAGAGAGCACTCTGAGCAGTAAAACATTTAACAGCCCATCACAGATTACACTGGAATCAGATAGACCTGGCACACACACACACACACACACACACACACATACACACACACACACACATACATAAACACACAGATACATAAACACACAGATACAGACACAGAGAAACATGTGGCAAACACACACACACACACACACACACACACACACACACACACAAACACACACACACCTACTGTACACAGGCCTTAAAGCCCTTGAACTCTTTTCCTTTCTCTCTCTCTCACTCCCTCTCATGCAAATCACTTAGAGCCCATGAAATATTGACAAGTGTCAAATGGCTGTGTCATGCTGCTGGGGTGGAGAGGAGATGAGGGCTGCTTAATGTCACAGTGCTGGGGCTCCTCCTGTCTCTCTCTACTGTCTCCCCCTCCTGTCTCCCTCTCTCCTGTCTTTCTCTCCTGTCTCTCTCTCCTGTCTCCCTCTCCTGTCCTTCTCTCCTGTCTCTCTCTCCTGTCTCCCTCTCCTGTCCTTCTCTCCTGTCTCTCTCTCCTGTGCATCATAGCGCTGGGGCTCCTCCTGTCTCTCTCTCCTGTCTCTCTCTCCTGTCTTTCTCTCCTGTCTCCCTCTCTTGTCTCTCTCATGTCTCCCTCTCCTGTCTTTCTCTCCTGTCTCCCTCTCATGTCTCTCTCATGTCTCCCTCTCTCCTGTCTTTCTCTCCTGTCTCCCTCTCCTGTCTCTCTCTCCTGCACGTCTTAGCACTGGGGCTCCTCCTGTCTCTCTCTCCTGTCTCTCTCTCCTGTCTCTCTCTCCTGTCTCTCTCTCCTGTATCTCTCTCCTGTATCTCTCTCCTGTGCGTCATAGCACTGGGGCTCCTCCTGTCTCTCTCTCCTGTCTCTCTCTCCTGTCTCTCTCTCCTGTCTCTCTCTCCTGTATCTCTCTCCTGTATCTCTCTCCTGTGCGTCATAGCGCTGGGGCTCCTCTTGTCTCTCTCTCCTGTATCTCTCTCTTGCAAGTCATAGTGCTGGGGCTCATCCTGTCTCCCTCTCTCTTGCAAGTCATACTGCTGGGGCTCATCCTGTCTCCCTCTCTCTTGCAAGTCATACTGCTGGGGCTCCTCCTGTCTCTCTCTCCTGTATCTCTCTCCTGCATGTCATACTGCTGGGGCTCATCCTGTCTCCCTCTCTCCTGCATGTCATACCGCTGGGGCTCCTCCTGTCTCTCCCTCCTGTCTCTCTGTCCTGCATGTCATACTGCTGGGGCTCCTCCTGTCTCTCCCTCCTGTAGCTCCGAGACTCCGAGAGGTCCGTGTGGGATGCACCCCAGCCTCCGCTCCTCGGCACACAGAAATATGAAAGGGATTTGAGTGGGATTGAGCGATGGAGAGAGAAATAGGGAGAGAGAGAGAGAGAGCGAGAGAGAGAGAGAGAGAGAGAGAGAGAGAGGGCAGGAGGGAGGGCGGACGAGGAAAGCTGAGCCGCGTGAGTCTAAATGGCACCCCATGAGCCACAGCCAGCAGGGCTCCTTTGGAACACAAAGTTGGGGTTTGATTCTGCGCTTTAATGTTTTGACAGCTAAAGAAAAGTCCTCCGCTTTATCTGCTCTCTTCTGATGAGCAGAGCGAGGTTTGTATGTTTCGCCTGTGAATTAGTGCAGTACTCTACTCTACTCTACTCTACTCTACTAACCTTTGTATCAGTGGAGTACTCTACTCTCTACTCTACTAGCCTGTGGATTAGTGCAGTTCTCTACTCTACTCTACTAACCTGTGTATCAGTGCAGTACTCTACTCTTTACTCTACTAGCCTGTGGATTAGTGGAGTACTCTACTCTGCCCTACTAGCCAGTGGATTAGTGCAGTAGTACTCTACTCTGTATTTTGCAGTACTCTACTAGCCTGTGCATTAGTGCAGTACTCTACTCTAATAGCCTGAATTAGTGGAGTACTCAACTCTGTACTGGGCTCCAATCACTATTTGCACTGACTTTTGCTTTCATATCCCACCTCCCTATCCTACTCTCTCTATCTTTCTCTTTGACTCTCTCTGTCTTCTTTTTCTTTCACTCTTGTACTTCTTTTTCTTATTTCTTTTATCTGCATTCTTTTTCCTTCTTCCTTTAACAGCCGTCTCAACCTCTTTCTTTCTCATGTGTGTGCTCTCTCCCTCTATCTCACTCACTCTCTCCCTCTCTCGCTCTCTTCTCTTGCCCCTCACTCTCTCCCTCTCTCTCCTCTCGCCCCTCTCTCTCTCTTCTCTCTACCTCTCTCTCTCTCTCTCTCTCTGGTCCCCATAGGTGTTGTAGTAGTGTTGGTGGTGTAATATGGCTCTGTTCATCAGAGACTGTGGCTGAGCACTGCTGGAGGGCCGTGGAGAACCTGCTAGTGCTATCCTCTCCTCTCCTCTCCTCTCCTCTCCTCTCCTCTCCGCTCATCTCCTCTCCTCTCCTCTCCCCTCCTCTCCTCTCCCCTCCTCTCCTCTCCTCTCAGCTCATCTCCTCTCCTCTCCTCTCCTCTCCCCTCCTCTCCTCTCCTCTCCCCTCCTCTCCTCTCCTCTCCTCTCGTCTCTTCTCTCCTCCTCTCCTCTCCTCTCCTCTTGCCTCCTCTCCTCTCCTCTCCCCTCCTCTCCTCTCCTCTCAGCTCATCTCCTCTCCTCTCCTCTCCTCTCCCCTCCTCTCCTCTCCTCTCCCCTCCTCTCCTCTCCTCTCCTCTCGTCTCTTCTCTCCTCCTCTCCTCTCCTCTCCTCTTGCCTCCTCTCCTCTCCTCTCCCCTCCTCTCCTCTCCTCTCCCCTCCTCTCCTCTCCTGTCCTCTCGCCTCTCCTCTAGCCTCCTCTCCTCTCCTCTTGCCTCCTCTCCTCTCCTCTCGCCTCCTCTCTTCTCCTCTCCTCTCTCCTCTCGAACTCGAAGGGCTACTATGACTCCACAGCACTCCCTCTGATGGGCCTCCCCATGTCAATGTTGTTGTCTAGAAGCCATTGCCTCCCCAAAATGGCAGAACTCATTTTGTTCACCCAGCCCTCATACCCTTTACACACACACACACACACACACACACACACACACACACACACACACACACACACACACACACACATATGCACGTACGCATGCATTCACCACATACACAGATACCCTTCTCACTCTCTCTGTTTCTCTCTCTCTCTCTCTCTCCCTCCCCCTCTCCCTCTCCCTCTCTCTCTTGCCTCTCAGAAATATGTGATGTGTTTATAATTCCCCATCTGTCATCTGCTGACTGTTCCTCGCGCTACTACAGAAATGCATTGCTTTACCCCGGCTGACTCCTCCACTCGTTGTCATGCAGTCCGCTCCCCGCGCCGTATCGCTCTCGAGATCGTCCTCTCGGCCGAGGGAGCCCATTCTCTGGTAATGTTTCTTTAATACTCTGAGGAATTCCCCGCTGAGCAGCCCAATACTGAAATGAGCAGGGGGGGGGGGGGGGGGGGGGGTTGGGAGGAAAGGCGAGAAGTCAGACCCGACTGGAAGCCGTGGCAACACAAAACACAATAACATCCCAATCCTGCCTGTAGGAAACAAAATGGCATCTTTTCTCGTGGTGAGGCATCAACCGGCCTGTCTGATGACGTGCCAGCTGAACGTTTGCCAATCATTTCCCCCCTCCCCCGATCTCTCGTGATGGGGGGGTGCGATTTTGACCCCTGTTGTCCCTGGATTGTGCTTAAAAGAAATGAAGCGCTAAATAATGAAATAAACACGGCGATACGAAATAGAGTGATGAAAGGGCTGGTGTGCGTTTGCGAGAGGCTCAGGGAGCCATCTTGGCCTGTGAGTGTAAACAAGTTGTAAATAGCCTCGGGGTGTTTCTGTATTTCACCGCTCACCCAGCCAAACGCGCGCATGCTGAAGCCAACTCCTGGGCCGGCGCTGGAGAGTTCAGAGAGATCCCCCAGCCAGACCCCTCCTGCACCAGACCAGACCTGCCCTGTGCTGCGCTGCATGTGCTTCACGCAGGCCCGCAAGAACCGGGAAGTGAGCAGGAGATAGATGGGAGTGTGTGCATGTGTCTGTGGCCCCCAAAGGATCCATCACGGTCATTAGTGAAGGGGTCTGATGATTGCAATGCACCCAGCCTCTTCTCACCTCGCTTCTCTTCCGTGGCAAAACTCTCCCCTTTTGCTCTCATTAAGATTTGGCTGGGGTCCAGGCGGTAATGAGAGGGGAGGAAGATGGCTTTGGGAGAGAGAGGGGGGTTATTTATTTATTTATTTATTTATTTTCCTGCAGATGAGGCGTTTCGCGCGCGCCGCTTAAGTTGCGGCAAGTAAAAGCTGCTAAGTGTTTCAGATGGCGGGCCATGGAGGAAGTGGAGGTTACCCCGGTCAGCAATTTAGCTGGAGAGTAATCGTGTGTGAGAGTGAGAGAACAAGAGAGAGAGATGGAGAGAGAGAGAGAGAGAGAGAGAGAGAGAGAGAGAGAGAGAGAGAGAGAGAGAGAGAGAGAGAGAGAGAGAGAGAGAGAGAGAGAGAGAGAGATGGAGAGAGAGAGAGAGCGTCTGACTGAAAGGGGGCTCAGGCAGTTAGGGACCCTCGTTTTGAACACATTTCTGACGATGAGCTCCATTTAATGAGCTCTTTAAATCTCCCTTTCAATGCAAAGTGTGCAGCACAGCAGCAGCCTTTAGCATAAGCAGCATATGGCTGCTCACTGACACCTCTCTCACTTGCCCTCTCCTCCCTGCAGTGTTGCTGTTTGGCTTCGTTTTCACAGTGTCCATACCTTTCATGAGCACTGTGCCACTTAATGTGCGGAGATAATGGACATTACTTTATGCACCTACGTCGTGGGATGGCAATAATGTTGATAATACTAATAAAGGCAGAAGAGAAAGCCGGAGTATGGAGCTGTGACACTGCCTCTGCTTTCTATAACATGTGCTTTGTTCAGGGCAAAACAAGCCTGCTTCAGCGAATACAATAGGTTCAATGTTTACACAGCATGCGATCATGTCCTATAGATCATGGGGTCGCAGGCGGAACAACTATATCTGTGAATGTCGCTCCGTAGTGGTCCTATCAGCTCAAAGCTGGGGTTGGTGAATAGTCTCTCTTTTTCCAGCCATGTTGACGTGTCAGAGTGGCGGGCTGAACTCCCAGGGATGTGACATGGGCTGACATATAAAATGGGGCAGCAGTCGTGGAAAGAGGACATGAAAGAACATCATTGGGATGTGTAAGTGACCGCCTGGATTGAAACGTCAGATGAAAGGAGGGTTTGGGACCCACAGGCAGCGCAGAAGACAGCTAATGACGGGGTCCTTTGGCGGGCGGCGGGCGGCCCGTCATTCGCTCTGATCAAACCTTCATTGTTTATTGATGGACAGCCAGGAGGCCCAGACCCGAGTAGACGATGGCCGCTTCCCAGCAGCTCCCCGCCACGCCAGTCCAAGGCCTTGATCGTCAAACGGATCCGTCTCAAGGATTCCTGTGACTCTCTAACAAGAAGTATGGGCCCCGCCGGCTCCACCTTATGTCAATAACCTCTTTTATGATGTCCTTTCATGTAGAGCACCTTTACGCTAATCACCTCTCTCTTCACATCTGCTAAGCTAGCGTCTGAGTCATGCTCACTCCTATTGGGTGGCTATAAAGACGCTTGCCTTAACCTAAACAAATGAAGCCATACTTCACGCAGAGACAAAAAGAAATAAAGCGCAAGTGAAAGGGAGGGAGAGAGAGAGAGAGAGAAAGAGCTCGCGCGAGAGAGAGGGAGAAAATTGGGCCTGTCTTACAAAAGCCAGAGTGCTATATAATTAGTGCGATGTGAAGAGGTACAGGCTGTCTCAATCAAGTAAATTAGCAGCGAGTGTATTAATATTCCACTATGGTGCCGTGCTGCCGACACAATGAGCCCCAGCAGCATAACTCAGGCGTTATGGCCGTGAGAAAGAGCCGAGCTTGACCACAAACATCCATTCCTGTCGGCCCCTGCTCCACACTAAATGTACTAGCCCTTCTGAAACGCACTACATAGGAAATTCACCCTGTGCTGAATGTGAAAAACTCGTTTTGTTTTAAATTTGGTGCCTGGCAAAGACAAATGAGTCATCCTACCCGAGATGTTTGGCTGTTTGGTGAGCTTTCCCCATGACTTGTTTTTATTTTCATTATGTTAACAGCCATATAAATAAGTCTGTATACAACAGTTTTTTTTCTTCATAGTGTAAAGTCACCATTGCCAGTGTCAAATCGACAGTACAGTCATAAGGTCCAGACAACACAAAGTGTGATGATGTAATACATTAGTTGAAGGAAAGTAACTTTCCTGATTTTCCTTTTGTTTACTGGGATCTGAGTCAAAAAGTTTGGATAAAGGAGCATTAACCTTTCCGACTCCAACGCAGAAAACAGAACATGAAATATAAAATCAAATATTGCATGAACTTCAAAGACGCCTACTGTGTGCCACTTCAAAGTGCAATCATAGTCCGAGGATTTCCATGCTGAACTGCTATTGTGTTCTTTTGAACAGCTCCAGACCTTATGGGAGCATCAACCTGTTGAATTTTTCATTCGATAGCAAACCACTGAAACAACGCATATGCAAACTTACATGAAAGACTGGATATAACCTATCGGCCTCCAAAGCCCAAGCCTGCTCTGTTGTGATATAAGAGGCCCTTTGATGCCTGTGCTGCACCGGAAACTGTGATTACTGGAGGATAAAACTACCTAAATAGATTCAAAAACGGACTACTGATATCCTGCGAATGTTTTTACCATGGTTATACCACCACCACCACCATTACTACTACTACTACAGCTACAACTACAACTGCTACAACTACTACTACTACTACAGCTACAACTGCTACTACTATAGCTACAGCTACAGCTACAACTACTACTACTACCACAATAGTGTTTCATAATGATGTTTTTATATAAAATATTTGGACTTCAGATCCAGTTTGGTTGAGATAACATTGTTTTTAAATGGTCCACCCAGTTTGATTCACGAGAGTCGCGACGCCATTGGAGTTCTTATATGACATGCCATGTGGAACATTATATTAAGGCATCCTGACTGTAACATTAATTAAATGCAGTATTTATCATGAATAAACCATCAACTACATCATCATGGTCTGTTAAAAGCAACATTAATGATTTGTTCCTAATAAATAATGCACTGAGTTTTGTCACTTCAGGGATCCCTTACTCTATAGTCCCGCTCAAACACAGTACATGATGTAATAACCAGGCATCTGTACAACACAAGTATGCAATGATTTCCAGAGATACAATGCTTCAGGAAACATGTTTACCTTTTAGCAAAACATTTCCAATCTGGCTCTTGTTTCCTGTAGCCTACCATAGATGCTACTCCCCCTCTTCCTGTGCTACAGCTAGAACA
>NC_085004.1:9926359-9943859 GCF_963854185.1 Sardina pilchardus
GAAGTGATCTATTGATTGCTTTACTGTAGATGTAGTTGTAGCAGTGCAGATTAAATGTAGAATGTGTATTGTGTATTGACAGTAGAGGAGGAGGCTCCTCTACTCTCCCGACACTGACGGGACTTGCTGTGTTGTATTGTCCTGCGGTGGGCAGGAATGATTTCCTGTATCGGTCCTTATTACTGCGGCGCTGAGAAGAGAAACCTCCTTACGAGACCACCCTGCTGTCTGACCAGTGGGGCGAGCAGGGGATGTAATGTGTTTATTTTGTCCTTTATGTTGAGCTTTTTCTCTCTCTCCATCTCTCTCTCTCTCTCTCTCTCTCTCTCTCTCTCTCTCTCTCTCTCTCTCTCTCTCTCTCTCTCCTCTCTCTCTCTCCATCTCTCTCAGCTCCAGAGCCGTGTTCCCAGCACAAAGCACAGCATCATAGGCTGTATTCTATGCACAGCACTGCCTTCTTTATCAGTGTTCTCCAGCATAGGACATAAAACACAGCCTGCCCTCTTAATCAGAGTGTTCTCCGGCATAGAACAAAGAACACAGCCTGCCTTCTCTATCAGAGTGTTCTCCAGCATAGAACATAGAGGACAGCCTGCCCTCTTTATCAGTGTTCTCCAGCATAGAACATAGAACCCAGCCTGCCCTCTTTATCAGAGTGTTCTCCAGCATAGAACATAGAACACAGCCTGCCCTCTTAATCAGTGTTCTCCTGCATGTAACATAGAACACAGCCTGCCTTCTCTATCAGAGTGTTCTCCAGCATAGAACATAGAGGACAGCCTGCCCTCTTTATCAGTGTGTTCAGTTGCTTTGTGTGACTAGCTCCAATGCTGCGGCCCCAACAGATGGCTGTAAAGATAATTGAACTGGCAAAAACAACATCTTGCTGCAGACATTAAAAGTCTTCAGCTTCCTCAGGAGGTAGAGTCTTTTCTGTCACTTACTGTTCACCACATCAATGTTATATTTCTATTAAATTCCTCTAACTAGGTTTTCAGCTTCCATTTACAAATGCTACAGTGTCACAATTTTCCCCAGTAACTGTATTATGCTCTGATCATAAACTCCCACACTTTCAATCAAGGGCATTGTGTTAAACTGCACACGTCCATAAGTACACAGCTAGTGTGAACGCTTACTGCTGTAGTTTCCACTCATTGCTTAGTACTTAACTAAGTTCAACTAAGTTCAACTAAGTGTCTGAAGTGTGCAAATAAGCGGTTTGAGCTCTCCCCTTCCCAACCTCACATCCCCTCTCCTTTTCAGTAACCCCATCACATCCCTCTCTCATCTCCTCTTAAGTATCGCCACATCACATCCCCCTCTCCTCTCCTCTTCAGTATCCCCACATCACATCTCCTTTCCTCTCCTCTTCAGTATTCCATCACATCCCCCTCTCCTCTCCTCTTCAGTATCCCCACATCACATCCCCCTCTCCTCTCCTCTTCAGTATCCCCACATCACATCACATCTCCTCTCCTCTTTAGTATCCCCACATCACATCCCCCTCTCCTCTCCTCTTCAGTATCCCCATATCAAATCCCCCTCTCCTCTCCTCTTCAGTATCCCCACATCACATCCCCCTCTCCTCTCCTCTTCAGTATCCCCACATCACACCCCCCTCTCCTCTCCTCTTCAGTATCCCCACATCACATCACATATCCTCTCCTCTTCAGTATCCCCATATCACATCCCCCTCTCCTCTCCTCTCCTCTCCTCCTCAGTATCCCCACATCACATCCCCCTCTCCTCTCCTCTTCAGTATCCCCACATCACATCTCCTCTCCGTCATGTCATTTCATGTCACTAGCCGGAACTCGGAGGGGGATTCAAAGGCTGTGCTGCCACCCAGGCCAGAGGACCTCCAGTCCAAATCCCAAATCCCACATCCAATGGAGCCATGGCGTGTCCTTGAGCGGGAGGAGTCATTCCAGTGTGGCGCTGGCTGCCCCCTCTGGGCTCAGCTGTTGAGGGGACGTTTCTAATATCAGGACTTAGTGACGAGGCTGGGATGGATTCAGACAACAAGCCAGCCTGCGCATGCATCCGAGGCCGTGTGTACAAGTCTGCAGGGCTCAGGAAAAGTCTCTGCATTCCTCTGGCCCTGGACTTTGTGCGGGCCTTTTGAGGCCAGCCAATAGAGGCTCCCGGAGGCTTCTCCCCCCTCCCCGCCAACCTCGGCGATGATGAGAGCTTGTCAACTGCTTGTCTGTAACACGACTGATGCAAAATACACCAGCGGCCAAGATCGGGGCAGCGGGAGAGATGCCCAGCACATATCCACTGATGCCAAGCGCCGTCACGGCGAGGGCCAATCAGACACGGCCGCTGTAGCCCCTCCCCCTGACCCCGACCGTACCCAAAATAAACTCAGTTGGGACTCAGCTCTGGACTCTGCCGCCCGCTCACAACGCTGAGGAGCTCAAGCAGCGCTGCTTTTTTTAAAAGAGATTAGCTACAACACAACACAGTGCGGAAACCGCATAATGATGAATACTTGTTTACGTCGGGCAGTGTCAGGGCCAGCTATGGTCTCTGATGAAGCCTAATTACAGGGTTCCAGTGTGCGGAGTCAAATGCCAGCGTTTGTGCAGGGGGAGCAGCGGCCAGCTCACCGACTGGACAGGCCCATTGATCATATTGATCAGGTCTGTTTCATTCATTTAGGAGAGAAGGTTACGCCGCACTGACATTTATTTGGGTCATTATCAGGTGGCTTAAGCATTATTCAAGTTCAATAAATCAGCCTTGCAGCCCAGCTGGATATTGTTTCATTGCATGAAAACACAGTCTGGTGTTTGTAAGCTGGTAAATTTTCCATCTGAGAAACATCCCTAAAGTTCAGAACGGGGGAGACGACCTCACAGTTAGACTCCTTTGTGTCCAGGTGATCTATTTGCATTTGAACTGTTCCCATTGTGTGTGTGGCCGGCCATTTGGTGAAAGGCCCTCGGACACACCTCTTCTCCCCCTCTCCATGCCTGATGAATTAATGTTGGAAACTGAAATGTATCTGTTTCATGACAAATGATAATACATCCATGTTTGGTCTTGAATTAATACTTGTAATGTGGGCAACAGCCTGATCACGCTTTCATTGCACTCTAATGTATGTATACATAATTGTAGAGTAAGAACTACACGGGAGAACTTCAGGTGGTAGACACACCCACATCCCACCCACAGGGTTGGGGGGTGACCTGCATGATAGTTTAAGGTTGAGAATTTCTCACCTCGCTCTCTTCTCTCACTTTCTCAGCTTTGGGCAAGAGGTGACTCTTCTCTTCCTGCTCTGCTCTGGTCTAGGCAAGAGGTCACACTGACCTCTCTGCCCTCTCTTTCTCTCTCTCTCTCTCTCCCTGCCTTTCTCTCTCTCTCTCTATCTTTTGATTTCTTTATGGGGTTTGTTATTTTCATTATTTGATATATTGTTTATCTGGTGTATGTAGCATTTTAACTTGGTAACTTGTTAAGGTTTAAGTCCAAGTTTATTGTTTGTTTTGAGGTTAAGATTACTTATCCTTTGTTACTTTGTTTAAGGATAATTACTGATACTTTTACTCTTACCTAAGGCTCAAGGCCTAATAAATGGTTAATTCTCCTCGCTCAGTTTGCATATCTCTAAAGTCTAGTTGTGCCATGCCATTCTCTGCCATAGTTAAACAAAATAGTTATTTGGTATTAGAGGTACAATACAATCTATGGAGTCAGATTCTTGGTGAAATTCCTAATATTATTACCATTTAACTCCACATGGCTACTGATCCATTGTTCTTCACGCATGTAAAGGGACAACGTCCGACGTGTTTGTGTAGCGCGTTTGGGACTGTTTTTGCACCCTCTTACAAGTGGCGACCTCGACCGTGATCGTTATGACGGGATGTACCTATATTTCTGAAATTTGGTGAGTAGAAAAACTTCTTAAAGACGTGTAGCAGAAAGCACACGCATAGGCCTACGCATTATTTTCGCTATCAACTCACCTAAAGATTCAGAAACGTTGCTCTCTCCGTTATACGGAAATACGAACATGGACAGATGTAGACACGTGATAATATTTCTTTGTTTAATACATAAAGACAGAAAATGGCTAAAATTGTTGAAACTGAAGACATTACTTCTTACTCTAATGGGATAGAGATATGCAACTGGCGATTTTCCATTGAAATACATGCGTTACAAACAAAAAAACATGCAATGATGGACAGTGTTATCTTGTTACTTCTCATTATTTGCATTTATTCATTATTGAACACCGCGCAGTCATTGAAACCTTTCTCTGATGCGAGATATGTGGCTATCCCCAACAAAGCGATGTTAGAATATGTTGCTTCGTCAGAATTGTCGTTCACAGCCGACTCAAGCAACGACGTCTCTTCTAACACCACTGGAACAGCGCAAACAGACTGCGAAAAGGAGGCTATCCAACACATGGACGCAAACGACCCAAGCATTGTCTGCAACTCATGTGGAAAATCAGAACATGAGATGCAGACATGTTGGTCGACAGGCTTTCGAAAACACCGCCAACGCAGAGTCCAATCATCTAACACCTTTGCTTCTCCTAACAACCCACATGCCTCTGGACCCATCCATTGTTCTAGGTGTTAAGGCGCAAAATTGCTGTGTATGTGTGTGCTTTCACTGAAGGACAATGTAATGATGCAGACTAACCATTCAAGACCATGGTAAGACAGAGTTTTATATTTTTAAACTGAACATGATAACATTAACCTATACTAATAATAGCACAGATAATTCCATGCAACAACCTGTAGCATTGTTCTCCCAAGGTGCTCTGATGGGAAATTTGTTAGTCAGATATTCAGACAGTGTTTTAATTTACTTTGAAGATAATGGTATTTGCTAGCTTGTTGTATGCTCATGTATAGTGAGTGTGTAGACTCTGTAAGTGTTGATGCTTGAAAGCATTTAACTGTGCAGATGCTAGTAGCATGATTATTCTTCACACTTTTTGTTTTTCTTTATACTCACCGGTTAAACCAAATGAACGGTCACTGAACCAAAGAGTATCTGCTGAATGAATGTTAGGTTGGATCTCTCGTGACTAACAAATAATGCCCATATATATAAAAAAAAAAAAAAAAAAAAAAAAGAAAAAATGGGATATGCAATGTTGTAGATTGTTGCTTAGTATGACTACCACCTGAAATTTGAATGTCTGTATATGTCTCTGCCAAAAGGAGGCCCATGTGCAGCTGACTGTGTGGCAGACACATCATGCCGACACTCTTATACCAACTAAATGTTAAGTCTATTGTTGAATGTCCAGAAGTGATAAAGCACATACACACACACAAGTACATTTTCGATTAATGATTTAAATTGAAGAATTTTAACTGCTGGGATGAACTAATTTGCTTTCCTTTTAACCACTATCATTTTATATACATTATTTGATTATTTGATTTGATTTTCTTGATAGATTTGTATTCAGTATGCAAATAATGCCAGTAACAAAGATGATTTATCTTATGAAACATTTTTTTTCAATTTGAGATACACCAGAATGTGTTTAATTCCATTTATTTTGAAATTTGTATATTGGTTTGTTTGTTTTGCTCTTTCTCTCTTTCCTGTCTTTTCCCTGTATACATGCCCAACTCATCGAAAAGCAAAAGACTATTGATATTCTAATGTTACAGCAGACAGACGATACTCTCACGATTCTGCTCAACTCCAGATTGCTTTTACACGAAGAAGAATGTTCCACGCTACAGCAATGCTCACCTGATCCTGAGAACTTGTTTCAGACCGGAGAAGCTCGGTCAACTAATGTCAAAACTACTCTGAGAGATTCCTTTGGACACTATGGACAAATATGTGAATATGGATGGCCAGCTTTAATTTTTTGACACTTATGAGATAATGACTTCACAGTGTCAATGGGGCGACTGTAAGCTGGTAAATTTTCCATCTGAGAAACATCCCTAAAGTTCAGAACGGGGGAGACGACCTCACAGTTAGACTCCTTTGTGTCCAGGTGATCTATTTGCATTTGAACTGTTCCCATTGTGTGTGTGGCCGGCCATTTGGTGAAAGGCCCTCGGACACACCTCTTCTCCCCCTCTCCATGCCTGATGAATTAATGTTGGAAACTGAAATGTATCTGTTTCATGACAAATGATAATACATCCATGTTTGGTCTTGAATTAATACTTGTAATGTGGGCAACAGCCTGATCACGCTTTCATTGCACTCTAATGTATGTATACATAATTGTAGAGTAAGAACTACACGGGAGAACTTCAGGTGGTAGACACACCCACATCCCACCCACAGGGTTGGGGGGTGACCTGCATGATAGTTTAAGGTTGAGAATTTCTCACCTCGCTCTCTTCTCTCACTTTCTCAGCTTTGGGCAAGAGGTGACTCTTCTCTTCCTGCTCTGCTCTGGTCTAGGCAAGAGGTCACACTGACCTCTCTGCCCTCTCTTTCTCTCTCTCTCTCTCTCCCTGCCTTTCTCTCTCTCTCTCTATCTTTTGATTTCTTTATGGGGTTTGTTATTTTCATTATTTGATATATTGTTTATCTGGTGTATGTAGCATTTTAACTTGGTAACTTGTTAAGGTTTAAGTCCAAGTTTATTGTTTGTTTTGAGGTTAAGATTACTTATCCTTTGTTACTTTGTTTAAGGATAATTACTGATACTTTTACTCTTACCTAAGGCTCAAGGCCTAATAAATGGTTAATTCTCCTCGCTCAGTTTGCATATCTCTAAAGTCTAGTTGTGCCATGCCATTCTCTGCCATAGTTAAACAAAATAGTTATTTGGTAATGTATTAGAGGTACAATACAATCTATGGAGTCAGATTCTTGGTGAAATTCCTAATATTATTACCATTTAACTCCACATGGCTACTGATCCATTGTTCTTCACGCATGTAAAGGGACAACGTCCGACGTGTTTGTGTAGCGCGTTTGGGACTGTTTTTGCACCCTCTTACATGTTTATGTATGTGTGTGTGTGTGTGTGTGTGTGTGTGTGTGTGCGTGTTTTGAGTGAGTGTGTATATCAGTCTCTGTGCGTGTGTTTATGTTTTTGTGTTTAGTATGCAAATGTATTGGTTTGGAGCCAAGCCATGTCTGTGTTTGCCTGCATGTAAACACAGACAATCCGCTGATGCAAATGTGCAAGTCTAGATACATATATGTCTTCTTCTGCTTCTTATTTGTTTTGGATCTGCATGTTTTAATTGGCATTTATAGTTAGTAGTATTGCGCATGTGTCTGCATGTGAGTGAGTGTTGTAGAGTACATGCTTTGTGCTCTGTCAGTTAGTACATGAAACATGTCCCTAAAGCCTCAGTGGACTGTGAACTCCAACATGTCAATACTTTTCCAAGTGCTCCAGCGCTGTCCCTGTTCCCAGCGATATGGTCAGGTCCTCTGGTTAAGCTGAGCCCCAGGAGACCCACAGCATCTTCCTCCCTCTGCCCAGCCGGCAGGTCACATCAGGGGGAGGGGGGGAGTTGACGCGAGGGCACCCCTCCCCTCCCCTCCACTCCACTCCTCTCCGCTCTACTCCATTACACACTGCCATCTTCATCCCGAGTTCAAAGCCTTTAAGTGCCCATAGAGGCCCTGGCATCATCTAATGTGGGCTAAGGGCTACCGCTAGCGCTACCAGTCCCTGTGGGTAAAGACATGAGAGACTGGCTTCATAACTCACTGTGATGTGCCGCATGAAGAGACGTCCGAGGGTGTATCCAAGGGCTCGACGTGGCGTGTGTGGGAGTATCTGACCACAGAGTAGCAACTGGATTAACGGAGCGGTGATGACTTGCTTCCGCCAGGCACGGCAGAAGGGCTGCTGCAGCGGTTCAGAAGGGGGCTGGGTGGGGGTGCAGTACAGTATGTTGCCAGGAGTAACCACTGCGACAGACCACGGTTCAGTCTCTCCGAAAATATCTAAATATCTCTTTCGAATGAGTCAACTCATTTTTGTTTTTTTTTCACACTTGGTATTTTCCAAGATATGGTGTCATTTAGCCGGATTCCTCGAATTAAAGGTCTTGCAAACATGCAAACACTGTGAAAAAGGGATTATGACCTTTTTTTGTTTCTCTGTCGACGGTCTAGATTGAAAATGCAATTTGGCCGCCGTCTCCGCCTAATCCCCCGTCTTAGAGGAGCACTCCCTGCGCGAGCCTGTGCCATTTCAGCCCAGCTGTCCATGGCCATTGAAGCGCCTCTTTCTGTGTGCTTCTCTCTCTCCGAGTGTGATACATCTTGGCACGCGAGAAGCATGTTTTCAGATACGCGTAGGGTAAACAAATTAATCGATTTTTGTCCCATCAATTATTCCAGTGGAGCTGTCGGAGAATGCCTTTGATCCAGTTAAATCAAAGGCAGTGCTGGCCTACATGCATTGTATTCACCAAATGCACTCAGTCAGCAGAGCGAGGGGGGAAGGAGAGCACTTATTTCATGTTTACAGAAAAAAAAATAACTGTATAGTTCTTTATATAAATAGCTGGATTTATTTTTAATGCTTATTTTCTCTGAGAAACTGAAATGTGCTTCTGGACTTCTGGTAACTATAAATCAAAAATTCTCTCCTGGTCTCTACACTGTGTTTGTGCGTTTGAGTTTTTTTGTTGTTTGTTATCGTTTTTGATGAAAAGTTCAAACCCTTGGACAAATTCTGTGGTCTCTATGACTATTTATTTTTAGTGTGAGAGTAAGTAAGCAATGGGGAAAGAGAGAGACAGACAGAGAGAGAGAGAGAGAGAGAGAGAGAGAGAGAGACACACACACACAGACAGACAGACAGACAGAGAGAGAGAGACAGAAAGACAGACAGACAGACAGAGAGAGAGAAAATATGATCGTTGGTGTAAGAGGTCCTCCACTGGAAAGAAAAATCAAAGGAACCCGGAGCCATGTAATGCATAAACAACACAACTTTGTATAACTTGGCCATGTTAACTCCACTGGTTCAAATTGATTTTCATATGTGCCTTGGGTTAATACTCCCCATGTGTGTGCCATAGCATTTCAGAGTCAAATGAAATCAATCTCCCAACTAACCTTCAATTCATGTCCAAACAGTAACAGCTATGAAATTGGATTATTTTGCAGCACGCACATTAAACCCAACTCAAGCGTTCTGCCCTAGATGTGAGATGACTCATGTCACTTCATCATCTCCAGTCAAAGTGATTTCTTATTGGCAAATGGCCTTTGAAGCTGCTGTCTTTAATGTGCTGCCATATTCATGCTTTTTTTCTATATCATGTGTGAGCGGAGGTTCAAGAAGAGAGGGAGATATGTGGTGTCTTGCTGTGTGTGTGTGTGTGTGTGTGTGTGTGTGTGTGTGTGAGAGAGAGTGTAGGTGTGTCTGTGTGTCTGTGTGTGTGTAGGTTTGTGTGTGTGTGTGTGTGTGTGTGTGTGTGTGTGTGTGAGAGAGAGAGAGAGAGAGAAAGAGATCTGTTGTCATACAACCTTTACATGTGCGCATGGGGGTAGACATGCCTACATTTGTGCCGTCACTGCGCAACCTTTTAGCAGATTTCTTCAGAAATCATGTAAGGCATCAACAGCAACCTCTCTGAGATGCCTCCAAAAGGGAGAAGATAGGACATATTTACATCACCTCCTCTCCCATTCCCAGATAATCAATACCATTCCACCCCTAGCTACACCTTTCAAGTCAAGTATAGTATCCTCTTCTTCTCCTTCTACTTCTTCTTCTGCTTCTTCTGTGGTGCGATAGCGATGGCTGGAGGTCACCTTGCTCTTTGAAGTGAACACTGGGCTCATCTCTTGAATCCCAGAGTGACTTTTTGTTATCAGTGTGGCAGGGCATTCGTCGAGCTTGATGAGAATAATCTGCATGCTGCTGGGAGAGGGAGGAAGTTAGCGAGCGCGGAGAAATGAGAGCAGCCGCAAAAGAGGGAGACGGACGATGATGTAAGCGCCTGGCAAGATGCTAACGTCTTCCAGCTAACTATACAGCAACCAAGATGCAAGATGCATGAGGCTCGCTTACAGGTACAGAGCAACAAGAGAAACACACAACAAAGCTGTGCAATGCTGCGATTCTCACCTGTCCTCAGGTAAAGTGTCACAAAAAAACCACAAAAGTGTCACAAAAAAGGTGATCAAAGCAAAGCAGTTGCCATGACAAAGAATACACTGTCACAACCCTTCTCTCCGCTCGCTCACGATCTCTTTTCTCAGCTCAACATGTTTCACCTCATAACTCACAGATAGATGGACTGTCAGCCAGACAGACGAACAGACATACAAACAGATGCACATTATCACACACACACACACACACACACACACACACACACACACACACACACACACACACACACACAAACACAGACGTATTCGCCGACATGCTCATGTTTATCTGCAACATATGTTTCATCAGTCCTCATTTGCATGACAAAACAATAAATCATTCCAACGACAGAGCCATAAAAAACACGTTATTTTCCGGTTGTCCTTTGCGAAGCGTCGCACACAAAGTTTCATGAACGCGTGACTAAGCCCCCATCATCTGCTACCAGCACGAGCGACTGCGGAATCCGAAAATGTCACCGGCGAGCTGCGGCAAAGTAATGAGGACAACAACGACAGCCTGATCTGGAGAAACGCTGCGGCTAATTCTCACGCGGTCCGGCGCTCTTCGGAAGAGGACGACAGGACACACAGGCCACACAGGCCCGGCCTCTCTGGAGTTAAGCACGCCAGAGCTCCTCTGTGCTATAGGCTGGCCAAGATGCCTTCTTGGTGTCTGGGATACCTACAGTATGTCTGGCTACCTACTGTACACACCCTGGACTAGGCTGCCCAGGTGTTGGGTCAACCTGACTGGTCAGCGCTCACAAGTTCCCCTGGAATCACAACAGGAGTGGCCAAGGATGGAGACGACAGAGCTATCGTGGGTGGGTCACTGGGCGATGTCATCTTCCACCCTAACCCCGCATTCACACTGCCTCCGTCCGTCAACGGATCTCATTCACTTTGCATGGGGCGGACTCGAAATGCATTGTGGGTCCGTCCGTCGCTTCAGCTCCGTTGCCTCCGTCAAGAAAGTTGAGAAATGTTCAACTTTTCAGGCAGCGACGGATCCGTCAGCCAATCAGATCACGTGTATGCAAATACACATACGGCAGATCCAACCTCCGTGATCCGTTGACGGACGGAGACAGTGTGTACGCGGGGTAACTGATATTTGGGCAAAATCCTCCTCCACCCCCCTACGCTTTAGTATGTGGGTCAGTCTGCAGTGTATTTGGGTTGTTTTAAGACTCATGGTCACTGCACTGGGCGACTCGGGGGGGGGGGGGGGGGGGGGGGGGGGTTGGATGGTTAAGGACGTGTTGTAAGTCTACACTTGTGTTTAATCTATGCATTCCTCTGCATCGCCAATAACTTACTTATGTGTTTTTAAATCATCGTCATTTAGTGACAAGCCACACATGCAGGGGACCCCTGAAGCAGCGCAGTGCAGCCGGAAACAGCTCCGATGTGCAATTAAGTCCCCTGTCACGCATGGAGAGCACAGGGAGGAGAGCGCACGAGGATGGAGAGAGGGATTTCATTTTAATGATCTGATTCACTGATCCCTTAAATTTACCCCCAGGGATCATAAGACACTCATAAGATTCCTGCTTAATTTATTGTCTCTCCTTTTCTGCTTTTCAGCACAGGCGAGATTGGCTAATAAAATCCATAGGCATTTTACAGCATAAATAACATAACATGGCACACTAGCGCCAGACTGAGCGCTGGCACTGACAGAGTCTGGGAAGCCTACCAAAGCCTGGCGCGGACGCGGGCGCGGGCACTCTCTCTCCCCTGCAGTTGACTCTCTCTTCCTCTGGTCGTTTCTATTGTTTCTTTGACCCCATCTGACCTTTCATTTTGTGGGGAGCAGTTCTGACCTCAGGAAAGAAAAGGCTAGCGGGGAAGGGCAGTAGCAATTAAATAGGAATGTTTGAGATCAATAGAGATGGCAGGTATATGTGAAGTAGTGTCCAAACATAACTAATGATAGACTCAGTAGAGTAAGAGAGAGAGTCAAAATCATCTTGTGATTCAATTCAATGGGAATACAATTAAACAAAAGCTTAATAAACGATTGGAAAGACAAAATTCTCTCTTATTCCCTGTGTTCATCTCTCTCTCTCTCTCTCTCTGTCTCTCTCTTTCTCTCTCTCTCTCTCTCTCTCTCTCTCTCTCTCTCTCTCTCTCTCTCACACACACACACACACACACACACACACACACACACATAGTCATCGGCCACTTTATTAACTTGGCTGTTACTGTGTTAGGGGCACTTTAACCTTACTTTCTCATGGCATAGATTCATCAAGATGTAGTGTATTGACATATCATGCTGATTTGTTATAATGTAATGGCGAAGGGGTTAAAACCTCCAAACAACAGGCCAAAAGTGTGAGTGTGTTGGTATTAGTAGAGTTTCTGTCTGAGAGTTGTGTGTGTTTGTGTGAAGCCAGGAGAAAATAGCAGATGCTTGCTGAGTCATCTGAGATTACTGAGGCTTCTTTAACTGCTGCTAAGTATATGCAAAGCACCTCGGCAGCTATGCAGATGCCTTCTTTGTGTGTGTGTATGTGTGTGTGTGTATTTGTGTGTGTGTGTGAGAGAGAGAGAGTTTCTGTGTGTGTGTGTGTGTGTGAGAGAGAGATAGAGAAACAGAGAGAGAGAGAGTGTGTGTGTAAGAGAGAGAGAGAGAGTGTGTGTGTGTGTGTGTGTGTTTACGGGGACTTTTGGGAGTGTGGGGGGAAAGCATGGCTAAAGCATTGCATTTGAACAAACGCAGTGTGATGAGTGTGTAAAGCCATTGCAAGAGAGAGGAGGGAGGGGGGTAGACAGGACACCCCCTCCCCAGAACAGATCTCATTGTGGCGCGTGTGGATGGGAGTGGAGGAGATCCTCAGGTGTCCTGGTGGGCGTCACAAACGCGTTTAGGTCCCTGTGACAGACCCGGCGCGGAAAAGGCTTTGATGTGGCAGCGCTCCGATACGCCACACAGCGCTGGGGAGAACAGGAGCGGAGCATCCGGACTTGATCCGTATCGATCGACACGAGTCGGAATATTATCGCCGAGGCTTTTTGTCGTGCCCTGCGCTGATAAGACATCAAACGGGGAAGACGCCAAATGTGGCTCCGTGGTAATTCTGTAATCATCTCAGTCTCTCTCTCTCTCTCTCTCTCTCTCTCTCTCTCTCTCTCTCTCTCTCTCTCTCTCTCTCTCTCTCTCTCTCTCTCTCTCTCTTTCTCTCCCTCACACAGACGCACAAACCATAAAAATGCAATTCACACACACTCACAGTTACTCAAAACATTAAGATACAAATGTAGTTACAAAACATACACACACACACACACAAACAAAAAATGTAAATAGAAAACATGGTACAGTATCTCAACATATTCAGTAAATACATACTGTATGTACAGTATGCACAAAAGAAATAAAACAGGTACCTCTTTGTGTACTCCCTGTTTATCAAAAGGTCAACAGGTAGTTCAAGTGATGTCAAATGAATTGTCAATACAGTTGATCCAAAGGAAGTAGGGTAGAGAACTAGCCCTGCTGCTATTGAATGAGGATTTGATCAATTGACATGTAGCTTAAAATATGAGCCCCCTGAAGTGTCAGTGCCGTGGGTGACACCAGCTCTTATTTCTCCCTTAAACTGGAACAGGCCTTTAATTGGCAACCTCATCAAAGTGGCAGGCGAGCTAAAACGAGACATCTTTAATAAGGCATCGCTCTTTCTTCGGCCCTCTAACACACATGCACACACATACACACACACACACACACACACACGAGCGCACGCACACACACACAAACACAGACATGCGCACACATGCATGCACACGCATACCGCCCGCACACACACACACACACACACACACACATCTGAACGCGCGCACACACACACACATACAGTATGTGCAGGCACGCACGAGCACACACACACGCAAACAAACACACACGCACAGAGAGAAAGGGGTTAGGGCTTGTTCATTGGAGGATTCAGAATAAGGTGCAATGAGGAGTGGCCAGCATCCCTCTACTGATATTCTAATTACAACAGGCTGCAGTAGCAGGGGCCGTATAATGGGACAGTTTACCAAACTTTCTTCATGAAAAGACTTTAAAAGCCTGTAAGTAGGTTACGTGTCTTGAGCTTTGTGTTGCGTCTTTGACAGACTAGTGTGATGCTTCCTTAATTGCCTTCACCTCGACAGGGTCCATCACACACACACACACACACACACACACACACACACACACACACACACACACACACACCTACACACACGCACACACACTCATCCACTGTCCCAGAGAACATTTATCTGAAATCATTTTAGCCAATGAGGAGGAAGAGATGACCTTCATATTGCCACAGGGACACACTTCAGTTCCTGTCTTAGATCCTCAGTCAGTGTGGACAGACACACACACACACACACACACACACACACACACACACACACACACACACACACACATAGGTGTTGCAAGCTGCATGTAAGGCATGTCAGATTGACACACTTCTTTGTGGAATTAAGCATGATGTGACAGGCGTGGGTTTTTTCAGCATTTCGTTAAAATATGCCAGAGCTCTCTGGATATGCCCCTCTGAGATGATGGGTCTCTACTCCTCTGACACCTCTCTATCTCTCCCTCCCTCTTCCTCTCTATCGCTCTCTTGCTCTTGCTCTCTCTATCTCTCCCTCCCTCTTCCTCTCTATCTCTCTCTTGCTCTCTCTATCTCTCTCTCTCTCCCTCTTGCTCTCTATCTCTCTCTCGCTCTCACTCCCTCTCTCTTTCTCTCTCTTGCTCCCTCTCTCTCTCTGTGTGCGTGTGTGTGTGTGTGTGCATACAGGGAGTGTGAGTGCTTGGGTCGGAAGTGGTTGATAGGATAATCTGTAAGACACAAATTAATTGTCAAAGTCGTCAACTGGTGAGGCAGGTCTTGGCAAGGCAGGTCTTGAAAGATTGAAAGATGATTTAAATATTCTTGTGGAATTGCTCCGGCTCGCTCCTCTGTGTCACGCTGGATTTGACAGGTCCTAATGGCTGGAGACGTGAGGAATTCACACAGCGCTCCAGTTAAGGCCAGAGAGAAAACCTTTTCTTCTTCTTCATTCCTATTATAAAACAGACCTGTCAGACCTCCCTCTCTCTCTCTCTCTCTCTCTCTCTCTCTCTCTCTCTCTCTCTCTCTCTCTCTCTCTCTGTGCATGCATGTGTGTGGCTTAATTTCCCTTCTTCTGATTTTAGTTTTGTTTTGCTTTAGGTTACCCAATTCATACCAATGCATAAATTAAATGTGGATTTGGGAAAATGTAAAGGATTACAGTTGCTTTGTATATCAAATATGTAAATACTGTGTTTCTGTGTGTGCGTGTGTGCGTGTGTGTGTGTGTGTGTGTGTGTATACATATATATATACTGTATATATATATATATATATATATATATAGATAGATAGATAGATAGATAGATAGATAGATAGATATACATGACAAGAGAAAAAAAACAGAAGACAGCTGTAGTATATACAAAGTGAATATTCCACTGGTAATAATGAGGAGGGCGGTGGGTGGGTTGGAGCGGGTGGGTGGAGCTGAGGGCTTTGACAGAGAGAGGTCCAGTAATCTGGTTTGGTGCTAGCAGTGCTGGCCGCTGGGCTGCTCTCAGTCCATTTCCTGGTGCAAATGGAGGCTAATGGAGGAAGGCTCTGACTCATTCTCCCCCCATTAGCTAGCCTGCCGGCCCTAATTGCCTAGCCGAGCCTGAACAATTTTGTCAGACGTTACTCGCATAATTGTGGCCGCTACGGCTAAAAATAACCAGGCTTTCCCTCCTTTGTTGGTGCTACCCTGCGTTGACTGGCCAGTGGGAGCGGAGTGTGTTGGTAACCCAGGCAGGTGGAGGTACTGTAGGGGGGAGCGCTATGCGGCGGCTAACTGGCCAAGTGGAATGGAGTGGTTGCAGGTTGGGCCGTTTGGAGTGATGTGACAACACATTAGCGGCGGTGCTGTGCATTAGCAGGAGGGTGCAATCCGCAGCAGTGCTTTTAGTCCTTAAATGGGATCGGCTGCCGTGATTAAGGGCTCTCAGCGGCATCTATGCACACCAGCAACACCACGACTTCCCAGCAGCCCACACTCACAGGCCTCCTCTATGCGCACCAGCAACACCACGACTTCCCAGCAGCCGCACACTCACAGACCTCCTCTATGCACACCAGCAACACCACGACTCTCCCAGCAGCCCACGCTCGCAGGCCTCGCTTTTGCGTGAGCCTGTGCTTTTTTTATAGCAATTTTTTATTGAGGTATTTCTGTACGTTTGACAATTCAGCATCGGGAATTTTGTGTTTATTTATTTCTTTTTTTTTCTTTCTACGGGGACCTCCGTTGATTCGCTCCATAATTAAGGCCCCAGCCGCCCATTCTGCTTATTCAGTGACTAACCATTTGTGTATGTATTTCTTTAGATTTCACATTTAATGTTGTGTAAAAGTGCCGGCCTGTGCGTTTGCGCTCCAAAGCAGCGAGTCAGAGCTTTTGGGGCGGCCTCGCCGGGCTGGATTCTGAGTGACTTGCATACTCAACGCCATGGAAACTATTGAGCTTTTCTGCTGGCCCTGCACTTGCGTTTATGTTGTGCTGCGATTGTTGATTTATATTTTGACAGCATGCATCTGCGTATTCTGCTGATCTGCCGTTTCTGGTAGTGTGTGTGTGTGTGTGTGTGTGTGTGTGTATGTGTGTGTGTGTGTGTGAGTACAGTATGTGTGTGTGTGTGTGTGTGTGTGTGTGTGTGTGTGTGTGTGTGCACACGAGTAGTCATGTGCACACTATTGACTTGCCCTAGTCCTTGAGAGTATTTATGAGATGGCGACGTAAGCCAAGCGGCGGCATTTTTTTTTT
This sequence comes from Sardina pilchardus, assembly GCF_963854185.1. Taxonomy (NCBI): domain Eukaryota; kingdom Metazoa; phylum Chordata; class Actinopteri; order Clupeiformes; family Clupeidae; genus Sardina; species Sardina pilchardus. Next base: position 9,943,334 of record NC_085004.1, read on the forward strand.
TTTTCTTCGCTCCCAGCAGCCACTGCATGTCCTAGACACCATCTTTCTCCTCTTTCCGTTTGACAGAATCTATGATGTGGACGACATATCACTTGGCATCAAAGTGCATTTCACTGTGTTACTACGTGACGCATGTCCAGACTAATCGAGGCCGTTTGTAATGTCCTGGTGTCTGGGGAACGAGATGACAAATGCAGATATGACCCCTGCCAGATGGAAGTCTTAATTTTCCCCAGTGCCTCTATTAAGACACATGAAACGGATGACTCAGAGTGGAGACAGTCATCTGTCTCTCCCAAACAAACGGCGCATCACAGATACACACATGCACAGGAAGCTGGAGGCTTTTTATCCCACTGGCACCCAAGGTGATTTAAAGACAAGGAGGGCTAGGAGTTTAATCAGCTAAAGTAATAACCAGGCCTTTTAATTACAGTGACATATGCTTGAAGAAATAAACATTGTGTGAAATGGAAAACAAGAGGCTAACCACTGACAAAATGAAATGGACTATGTTGGATAAGGT
>NC_085004.1:9946359-9963859 GCF_963854185.1 Sardina pilchardus
GTTAGCGCACAGAGTGGCAGCTGACAGTAACTAAGTCTGGAGATGTGCATTCCTAAGTCGCTGCAATGCCATAAAGCATTTCGTTCCAGCCAAGAGTCATAAAGCACACTTTTATTGCAATGCAGAGAACAGAATATGCAAGCTGCTTAAGACTTACTGTGGGATCATAGCTGTTAATATGTGACTGTGTCTTGTGTGTGTGTGTGAGAGTGTTTATGCATTCGTCTGCATGTGTGTTTTCTATTGATTTATTCATTGAAACGAAGTGTGAAAGTAATTTACTACATGATCATTTGAAATGTGTATTCCCATGATGTTGCTCTTCCAGAGAATACACAAATACTTGCTAGGAAGCCAACCCTTTAAAACAGATAAGCCACTAATGGCAAATGGTAAACAAGCTGTAGGAAGCATGTTGGTTGTGACTTCTAAAACGCATTAGCATCATGCTAAGCTTCCCAGCCTCAGTGATGTTTTTTATTTATTTGTTTATTTATTTATTTCCTCGGCACCACAGGCTTGCATAACCTAATTTCTATTTTAATTCGTTTTGCCTTGATTTATTCATCTGTTCGGCACAAAGAAATGAACTGCCAATGACAATTAGGCTCCACGCCTACCACCCCACCCATCCCCCCGACTCACCCCACCCTGCGTCACCAGCACCTTGGGGTAATTCATGACCGAGAGCACCCCCTCAACGTTGTTTAAGATAAAGTGGCATTTATTTTGCTTCCCTCCGTCTGCATGATGAAGTCTAAATGTCACCGCGCGCATGATGTATATTCAGAGATGGGGCCGGAGGTGGACTCCCGCGCCCCGCTTGGCTGTGCGCTGTCAGATCCAGGCCTGCTCCGGGGGGCAGATGTCTCCGCTGAAGCCCCAGAGACAGGGCCCTGCGCCCGGGCTGAGATGGGGGAGACCCCGGGCTGGAGAGAGAGAGAGATGGAGAGAGAGAGAGAGAGAGAGAGAGAAAGATGGAGAGAGAGAGAGAAAGAGAAAGGATGGGGAGAGAGATAGAAAGAGATGGAGAGAGAGGATGGTGGGGAGAGAGGGGGGGTAGGGGGAGAGAGAAAGAGAGAGATGGAGAGAGAGGATGGTGGGGGAGGTAGAGAGCGATGTAAGAGAGACAGAGACAGCCAGAGTACTACAAGAAAAGGCAAGACAGATATATTGAGACAGAACGGAGCGAGTGAGAGTGAGATAGAGAGAAAAAAGAAAGGAGAGGAGAAGAGAGCGGGAGTGTGGGAGAAAGCACCTGAGCAGTACTGCAAGATGAAGAGAGAGAGGAACGGAGGGATAACACATGAAGAGAAAAAAAAGAGAGTGAGAGAGACACAGAGAGAAGAGGGAGCAGCAGCATTTAGATGTGGACGCAGTCCTCCCTCACTGTGTCTCGCACACTCTGTCAGTAAACAGCACAGCGCAGTGGACAGCAATGTGAATGATACGTGCTCCTCCACACACACACGAGCACACACGCACACACACACACACACACACACACACACACACAGACTCTTTGAGGACCTGCACATCGATTACATGTATACTGAACGGCCATTAAAAAGCTGCATACGGTGGGTTCTGAAGAGTATTTGTGTGTGTGTGTGTGTGTGTATTGTGTGTGGGTGTGTGTGTGTGTGTGTGTGTGTGTGTGTGTGTGTGTGTGTGTTTGTGTGTGTGTGTGTGTGTGTGTACAGTAGCTGCAGATTTAATGGTGCTCCCTGTAAGCACCCTTACATCTTCACTTGCGGTGAATAGTGTTAGTGACATACGAAGTGCTAGTAGCACATATCAATGCATACTCCACCTCATTCTCTCTCTCTTCTACTCTCTCTCTCTCTTTCTCCCTATCTCTCTATCTCCCTCTCTCTCTCTCTCTCTCTCGCTCTCCGTCACACACCATACACCCGTGTGACACTGCAAGCACTAGCTGACATCTGTCACAACACTCGTCTGCGCGCGAGACATGACCTAAGCCTGTCATGCAGCCTTGGTGCGGCAGGAGCTCCAGTGTGTTCAGTGTGTTCTCGGAGCCCGTGTGTGTTTACCAGCCGGCGCCTGGTTGTGGCTCTGGGGCGCACCTTTACAGAGTGCCAACGCCGCGCAGATCAACTATTCATGAAGCCGCTTCTTTATCCGCAGCACATCAGAGATGTTCTCCGCATATTAAGGATGAAAACACATGAAACAAAAGACACAAATGTCACTGTGGGTTCTGTCAGGCATGAAGAAAGCAAGAGGCAAAAAAGCATGCCTGCCATACTACGCGCGGGTGACAGACTTGTTTTGCATAGTTAAAAATGAATATGTTTCCATAATTTTTGCATTTTTTCCATATTATGCCTTAATTCTGTGGTCAGATCATGGCAAAACATCCCACTCTATTATAAGAGTAGCGCAGCATTGGGTCAGGGCAGTGTGTTGTCTTAGGGTGGCCTATGAGCTTTGAAAGAGGTCCTTAATCAGTAACTGTAGTAGTGTGTCTGCAGGCTGGATCTTAAATTGAATTTGTCGTCTATCATGAATGTATTCAAGCATGAAGTAGTCTGCTGCCGCTGGCTTTAAGGAAATGTAATCAATGATGTTGCCCTTCTTTGATAGTGCGGTTGTGTATGAGGAAATGTAATCAATGATTTTGCTCTTCTCTGATAGTTTTGTTGTGTATTATGGAAAAAGGGGTCAGCTCTTTGGCAGTATTTTTTTTCTGATTTTCCTTCTTCTGCATTGCACATAATACTAGTGACTTTAATATAATTTGGCGTTGGCCTCAGGCATAGGCTGTATAGCTTCCCGCAATAAATCATTCACTTTTATCTTGTGATCTCCATGGCATTTTTGTCTTTTTTGTCAGTGCTTGTATATAATTTCACCATTTATTTAATTGATTTCAATTTCAGCTAGACACATCTGTATTGGGTTTACTTTGAAATAGAAAAGTTATTGATGCCTTGATGTTCCCTAGCAACATAATATTTACATCATGAACATTACATACATGTATTTGAAATTATGCTATGGTATTCTTAAAGCAATAGCACTATTGAGGGTCAATGGAGAGTTGGCAATTGGAATTAAAAATATCTAGATGTACCATTAGTAACTGTTCAGAAACACTCTCATGGAGATATATATATATATATAAAGTAGGCCTACAGTATTGTATTTACATTGTGATATGATGCAGGTTTCCAGCATTAAGTTCACAACCATCATGTTGTTACTATCTTGCAGCAACTCTTGATCAAGAAGAACACTTTTTTTGTGTATGTTAGCAGGATGTTACAGTAACAGCATCTCAACCAGACATCAGCAATTCGAATGAACACACTCATTTAACTATAGGTGAAGGATGCCAGTGGAGAGTGCTTGTATGGATTGTTTGTAGATTCCTCTAAAAGACAGGGATTCTGTAACCTCCTTGTAAATAATCAGTTTTGAAACAGGGCCAACAACTGCTGCTTGGCAGTATCCTTTTTTCCGCGCTTGTGAACCGTTAGCCAGCTAAGACTGCCGTCTCTGACTCTCTGTAATCAAGACAGACTCTCCACAATTTCTCTCCTTGTTTCCTGAAAATAAAATGGCAGATTGAGAGTGTTTCTGTATACATGTGTGAAACTGTGAGAAAATGACCTCACAGTACTAAATGGGCAGGCTGTCCACCATGTTGAGTCTTAAGGCTAAGTTATAGTTCGGTGTCGGCTCACCATAGTTTTTTCATTGCATTGCCTCTATGCAGTGGTGAGCCTTCTTTATTCGTGTGTGTCCTGTGTTTATGTACTGTAGCTCATTACTGAAAGGCTGAAATGGTAGTGAGTGGCCATACACTACCATGTTTGAATATAAATGTTGCCCTTTTCTTGCTTCCATTTTGTAAGAGTTATTTATAAATACACGCAGTATATTCCAACAACCTCATAAATGAAACCAGAAAATATGTCTGAGATTATTTGTGAGGTGTCTGCCGGCCCAAGCATGGTCTCATTAACGAAACGTTCTGCTGGGAATGATATCGCAGACCCAGCCAAACGTACCAGGTATATTTCTAAGGTGCAAACTGGGCAGCAGGGGTGCTAAAGAGAAACATTTAAGGCCCGTTCACACCAACGATAGCGATAACTATAAACAAATATCGCTCTTGTTAAATATGAATGACAAGGTTCACACATGAACTATAACGATAACGGCATGAAGAACGATATCGTTGTTGATCACTTGCAGAGTGATTTTGAGAATGATAAAAAGCTAACAGCCAATCAGAACCCATAATATTCTAGCCACCACATTCATAAACATGAGGAGAGACTTTTCTTATAATTGGCCAGTGGACGCTTTTATCGTTGTGGTTATCGTTATGGTTATCGTTATGGTTATGGTTATCGTTCTTGGTGTGAACGGGCCTTTATACATTGTTTACTACGGTTAGGTCTGGTCGAACTGGGGCTGCTCAGACATGGCAGTCTGTAATAAAATACATTGAGGAACTGTATTTAAGGTATTTCAAATATTTCTGTAAAATCTGTATTTTGTTTCCTCAAATAAGCCAAAATGTCATCACTCAATTAAATATATAGCCTACCAATAACCATGGTCAAAGATCTTAGCATAGCTTTTTTTACTGTTTCTTGTTGCCTAGGGGTTACTCAATAAGAATAGGGAGAGTGCCCAGTGATATCCCTTTGGGCAATCACCTATTGTCAGCTCTGAAACTGTACACATAAAGATACAGGGAAAGAACAATACACATAAAGATACAGGGAAAGAACATTAGAACATGGACCTCATATGACCATAAATACTTTCACATCAGTATGTTGTATTTTATTTTGTTAGATTTCATGAGCCAGTATTTGTAGTCTGTAACAACATAGTTTTTGATGTGTTTGTGCCCACCTCTGGGGCTATGCTGTTGATTCTACGCAGAGGCATAAATTTGTCTTTAGCTGTTAGCGAGGGTCGTCGTTGTTTCCTCAAGAGGATCTTGCATCTGAGGTCTATTACTTTATAAAACATCATGACAACAACCTTGTGTCATAACACAGATACACAATATCATCCATATTCAGTATATTCAGTATTTTTGTAAAATTGTAATGCTATTTTCATAAAGTCAAGTGTTTGTCAGTAATTATCCTTTTTAAATGTAGGATGAATAATGTTATCATTTCATTCAACTTAGGATCTAGCTTCCTCTATCATGTGCAGGCAAAGGATGCTTTGTTCCGTCTCTTCCTGACAAGATGTTTATCCAAAGTAGATTTTCTGGAAGGAACAAGAGCGGGGGGGAGGAAAATGAGCATTTAGCTTCCGAATCTATTTCCGTGTTCCATCTCTCTGTGTTGCCGGAATATTATGGTCTGCTCTGATCCCTGGAGGGGGGCCCACATTCTGTTCAATTTATTTATCAGGAAATGTCTTTGAGCAGAGTTTTCACCTTGTACAAAAAAAAAAAAAAACATTCCCTCTACAAAAAGGCTTGAGGTGTGTGTGTGTGTGTGTGTGTGTGTGTGTGTGTGTGTGTGTGTGTGTGTGTGTGTGTGTGTGTGTGTGTGTGTGTGTGTGTCTGTGTGTGTCTGTGTGTGTCTGTGCGTATGATTTTTTTTTACTACAGAGACAAGATGCAAGCCCATTTTATTGGCCAGAATATTTTGCTAAAACAGGTCAGTTAGGCTTGTTTACCAATTGGTGTTTGTGTTGAAGTTACAGTATGCCCCCCCCCCAAAAAAAAAAAAAAAAAAATAAAAATAAAAATAAAATAAAACTCAGCAATGATTAAAATGTTCCAACCATATATATATATATATATATATACCGTCTATGGTTCCAACCACAAGCTATGTCTCATACAGTGCATGCCTGTTACAGTAATAAAACATATATCATCAAATTGGGATCACTAACATCCATTTTACATATGGGTAATTCAATAATGTGCGATCTCGAAATCAATCTCTGAAACGAGAACCACCTTAGAACAGTGGAACTATGGCAGTTCTAAGTATTTTAGGAACCATGGAATTTCGGGGAATTGCATGGACATACCGTTTGTCTTCTTTCTCCATGATTTTATTCAATGATGAGTCGCATGGCACGTTCAAATGTTCAAAAGTTACCTTTGTCCAATATGAGAGGATCTCCTCATTCCATGGGGATAAAAGCTCTTTAAATCAACAAGTGGTCTTTAACAAGCTAACCTTCAATATACAAAGAGGAAAAAGGGGGTGTATGAAATACATTAAACGATAAAAAGATTTTTTTTGTACTCTTCATATGTTCTTTTCAGCGGATGGACAGCCTTGCTGGCAGGGCCAAACAAAGGGACTCAGCCACTAACCCTGCACAGGTCAGACCTCTGATAGAATATGACAGACATAATTGCTATGCAGACATATCAAAGCGCTCATGTATCCAGCGGACACGTGAGCGCTTCTGTGTTAGCCCGTGCAGCCCACAGTTGGATTGGACCGCTTCTTCAGTGCCACAGGGCTGAAAGCCTCCACACCTGTTGAGAGCAGGATGGCATACAATTCAGTGTGGCCGCGGAGGGAGGGATGGAGGGAGGGAGGGAGGGAGGGGAGCGAGGCGTTTGAATTCAAATGCAGCCTGGCATGGGTCTGTCAGGAGCGCGGAGAACGAAGGACACCGCTCCTCTTTAGAGCGCTGATGTGTTTCCATCAGGCAAAAGGGGCCGCATGCAGGCTGTCCTTCTGACTATCCACCACCATACATTTATGATGGAACATTCATTTCTACCAATGTTATACATTCAGATGTTCTGGCTTTTTGCTTTTTTTTCCCATTCACAGACACAGACAGACACACACACACACATACATACATACACACACAGACACTCACCCACTGAGATACACATTACCAGATAAAAGCGCACTGCAAACAACTGTAATTGCCTGGTTTGCTATTCATTTCCTGCCTAGCCATCTTCCCATATTGCCCCAGCGGAGGCTTTGGCTGGCTCCCCCTCCCCCTCTCCTGGAAGGTCATAGTGTTTGACAGGTCCCTGTTTAAGCGCTGTGTCAATGTTTAATTACCCCGCAATTACATGCCTCCCTAGCAAAATTGTTTCATCAAGGACTCCTCCATAATAATCAGTGGTTTCAGCCAATTTAGAAGGGACCATAGAGGACTAAGTGATGGACTTAAAAAAAAAAAAAAAAGTAACCTCAAGAACACATGGATGGAAGTCAAAAAAAGGGGGGAAAAAGAAAGCATGGCAGCCCTAGGCGAACCCATTTGCCCCAAGGGGGAATAACTCTATAAAGAGGTCTGAAGCCAAACCCAAATCCCTGATACGGCCACGAGAGTGGTGCAGGCAGCCTACAAGAGTGGGTAATTACCCCAAATATTACATATTCATTGCCATTTTAATTCACGCTAATGCCAAAATATTACAGGCCTTAATCCACTGCAAATGCTTACCTGTCACAGCAGTCTGCTGTAGGCTTATGCAAACATGAAGAGAGGGAAGTCTGTGTGTGTGTGTGTGTGTGTGTGTGTGTGTGTGTGTGTGTGTGTGTGTGTGTGTGTGTGTGTGTGAAATCAAGGCATAAAGAAGTGGTCTGCCACACTGATTAGGGACGCTCACGGGAAGGCCACAGTCGGTGAATCACTGTTAGTGCACAAGAGCCAGCCCTAATCATATGGAAAAGCATGGATTATTGCTTTATTGTGTGTTTTATTTGCCTCAGTGTGTGTGTTTGTGTCTCTTTCTGTGTGTGTGTGTGTGCGTGTATGTGTGTGTGTGTGTGTGTGTGTGTGTGTGTGCTAGAGAGAGAGAGAGAGAGAGAGAGAGAGAGAGAGAGAGAGAGAGAGAGAGAGAGAGAGAGAGAGAGCAAGCCTGTTTTCCTAGCTTATACCTCGGCAGATTTGCCCATGTCTCCACAGCCTTGCTTAAGCTGTGATAAGTGAATTTGAATGATGTGCCTATTGACAAAGACAACATTAAGACTTTGGAGATGTGACTTGACAGCAGACTTAAGCTTAGCTCCCCATGCTTTGGCTCTCCCGAGGCTTGGCAGACCTGAGTTTGTGTCAAACTTTCCCCCGCATTGCATCTGCCTGCCAGGTTGAGCACAAACTACATCCCAAATTCATTCATATTCGTTTGACCCTCCTATTGTGTTACGGTCAAATGTGACCAATTTACTTTCTTCTCTCTTTAAAAAATGTTAATTTAATCAGAATGTCATGGGGCCCTATGACTTATTCACACAGGACATCTGAACTCACTAAATATATTTGATCATTTTATTTTTTTTTTTGATGTTTTATTCAATTTTTGTGCACCTCTCGCTGTCTGTGTCATTTGTACTTCCCACATTAGATTAACCATGAAGTTGTTCACCTGGAAATGTTGTGAAGCCGGTTGAACATTGGAACATTTTTGAAAGCTGGAGATCAGCTAAGAAGTCCCAAGTCATTTGAACTTAACTTGTGATTGAGCTTTATAAGAACAATTTGATAACAGTGGAGATGGTTCACTTTCAATAAATAATGAAATCTACAGCTGGTTTATGTTAAAGACAGCATTGTGTTTTAAATCATGGCACTCAACAAAGCATGTCTTGTTATGTATGCAAAATCATTTGTTAATGTAAGCTATTTTTTCTTGAAAGTGTCTAGTTGATAAATTGCTTCATAGATTGCTCTGTGAATTAATCCAGACGAGTTAGCGGAAGTTTTGTAATACATTGTGCTGTTTGACCTAGACCTTCCTTAAAATGCAGTGAAATGTATCCACAAACTAATGTTAGTTCCTATTGACCAATTTCAAACTGACGACTCCAGTGCTGTAATTGAAAAAGTAATAATGCTATGCAACATCATGCCCTTTAAGTCCTTTACATTTTACATATTTATGTCAGAACGTTAAGAGGACAATGTTGGAGGTCATGAAACATAGGTAAAGGGACTTTGAGATGCTACATTTATTTATTTATTTTTAAAGGATACATGTTTTTCAAAATAAATCCTTTAATGTATGCTTTGTTCTTAATATTACTATCATGTTTTAGGGTATGCAGTCTCTACTGTTAACTAAGTGATATGCAAACCTGGAGGGCTATTGGGATGTGGACGGTCTGTCAAAACATTCAAGCTAGGGCCTGCAATTGCACAAACAAATCAATTATCACTATGCAACATTTCAGATTTCTGAGGAGTCAAAAAGGAAGCTCGTATAGCGTGATGCAAATATTCAACCTGAAGTCAGACTCTGAGCAGGTATGACTGACTGACTGACTAAAAAATCCAGACATTTTGTGACAGCGCTTTGAATGTAAGGTTTGTACGACAGGGATTCTTCCCAAGGCCAATTCACATCCCCCATGTAATCACCGACGTTGCTCTGCCAGCATTTTCATAACGTTCCCTCCATATCTGATCTTAGAGATGAGACGGCATGCAAAGATGCCATAAAATATTCTGATTGCATTTGCCCCTGACATCAGTCATGCACCAGTGCTAATCCTTAACTTTTCTCCATCCACTCCCACATAATGGCAACACACACACACACACACACACACATACTGTACACACACACACACACACACACACGCACGCACACATACTGTACACACACACACACACACACACACACACACACACACACGCACGCACACATACTGTGTACACACACACACACACACACACACACACACACACACACACACACACACGCACGCATACACACATGCACACACAGAAACTCACACACAGAAACACAGACATAAACACACACACACACACACACACACACACACACACACACACACACACACAACAAACTCACACACAGAAACACAAACATGAAAACACACACGCACACACACACATACACACACACACACACATACACACACACACACACACACACACACAAAGTAACACACAGGTGAGGTACGAGGGCTGAATGTTGAAAGGGCATCGCACCCCACCGCACCATTCCAGTGCAGCTCTCCGCCCCAGCCTGCGCTAAGCTCCAAAGGTGTGGTGCGCAGTCCTCCCTGCCCATTAACAGGACAGGGATCAGTGGCGCGCCAGTCTCCAGCTGCTCGGAAAGCTGATGGATGTCATCTCTGACAGGTCTGAGATCAACGTGATGTCGGGGGAGCAAAATTACCTCGGCTCAGCTCATGAAGAACTGGCGACACTGGATTGGAAAAAGGTCACTTTCTGTTTCCTTTTTGCTTGAAGTACAGAATATGTGTACGTGTTTTTTTTAATATACCTTTTCCCCGATTCCCCGTGGACCGTTGTGTGTGTAAATTTGAGAATCAATGATTCAGCCAGTATGCTACAGGAGTTGAGCCTTTATTCTCCAAACTAAGGGCATTCCAGGGGTGTTTTAATGATGGGGGTGAGAGAAGGAGTTGACCTATTTTGTTTCTGCTTGTTAAAAATATCTTTCTTTTCAGAGATATTTCAACTGCCTACACACCCTTATTATTGACAAAAGGAAAGCTGATAACAATTATCGAGTTACTACTTCGACCAAACTTGGTGAAAGTAAGTGAATATAATTGCCGTTGCTTGGCATTCTTGGGTCAGAAAATGACAAGCTGTCTATTGCATTATAGTGCAAAAGAGGCTACCCAATGGAGAGGGCACCCATTCTCAACTCTCAATCAAAAGTCTATCTGCGCTTCATTTGACCAAATGTCAATCTACCTGCTCATTCCTCACTCACAGGAGGCTCAGCACTGAGATGACCACTCATGGGCCTCCAGACATTTGGACTTAATCAGCCACAGTCCATTTAGTGTTTACTCTGAAAAAAATAATGAAATAAATAAAAACCTCCTTGGTTGGCACGCAGCCCTGGCTCTGTAAATGAGAAACAAATAGTACCTCAGAGTCTTAGGAGCCTTAAACAATCCCAGCCAATCAACACGGTGCTCCAGGAGCCAGCGAGCACAAACATCCACCATATAGATCTACATGTATATATATATATATATATATATATATATATACATACATACTGTATATATAAATGTATATGAACCTGTTACCATGGTGCTTTATGGTGCTAAAGAGCCAGTAGTGATCTCTCTCTGTCTCTGTGTATACTGTATGTATTATCCATGTCTTTTTTATTATTAGTTCTTACCGTGTGTGTTATGGTTTGTAAATTCTAGCATTACATTTGGCTTTGATGTTTATTATTGCTATTCTCCTTAATATAGCATTACTAACTTTTGTTGTGTAACAAAAATGTTTGCTGTTAAATTTAACTATTGTATTGGCTTTGATCAAAAGCATCTGCTGAATACCAATACCATAACCATAACCATAACCATAACCATAACCAATACCATAACCATATATACAGTATGAACCAATCTCCTCCACACCGCACGCACAGCATCCTCACCCATGCAGGGGGCCTATATACTGTAGGCATGTTGGGATCGATACTCTGAATCAAACTCTGTTGAATGAAATGTAGCAAAGAGAGGAGAGTGTTGACCTGGTGCCCATAACGGCTGTTTAGCGCTTATAGTCTTAGAATAAGCAGCATGGGAGAATACAATACAATACAATACAATACAATACAATACAATATCACCTCCAGTGGACCTAAGGATGCAGCCTCAGATACACACATAAACACACACACACACACACACACACACACACACACAGAGAGAGAGTATACTGCCCATTGAGGTGTTGTTGCTTTATCCACTGAGGATCGTTTTATTGGACACAAGCCTGTAAATGAACAGATTTTATTTCAAAATGAAGTTTTTTGTTGTTTCCTCATAGTTACAGTAAATCCTTTGAAAGTGTTAAAGTAGAAAGACTCATTACTGATATTGGGATTACTATACAGATATAATTTAAGGCTATATAACTACACAGTTTGGTTCCCCTAATTTTCTTTTCTTCTGCTAATCTTCCTGTAGAGGATTTCATTTTCATTGATGATTTAAGTCTCTCAGTAAGACCAGAGATTACATAAATGCATACAATTACAAAGTAAACATGCTCTATGATCAGGAGAAAAAAAACGTCATCATCAAAAGAGAAAAAAAGGAAAGTGTGATTTAAGTTGGTCTTGCATCATAAATCCTCAGAGTGAGACAGAATGGCAAAGACAAGAAAAAAGATCCCCTTATTAAAAGTTTCCCTTTGAGTGAGAGAAGGTGACTCCCCAGGTTTGGTGTGTGTGTGTGTGTGTGTGTGTGTGTCTCTACTGTATGTCTATGTGCATGTGTACACACACGCGTGTGTGTGTATGTATGTCTATGTGTATGTGTATACACATGCGTGTGTGTATGTGTATGTCCCTGTATGTGTATGTGTATATCCGTGTGTGTGTGTGTGTGTGTGTGTGTGTGTCATCAGAGCCTGACAGGCAGTGGAGTGTGTGTGCGAGGGCCCTGACCTCCCCAGTAGTGAACACAGAGAGCAGGCGGCGGCGTGTGGGGATGAGTGTCACATGAGCACTCGGCTTGTCATGCCCGTCATGCTCGCCCATACAGGGAGCCACGCCAACGCCACGCCAACACACACACACACACACACCACCCCTGGACCCGCCACAGCCTCAACACACACACACACACACTCTCTCTCTCCCTTTCTTACTTTTCTTCTTCCTCTTCATCTACTTTTCTCACATTTCTTCTTTACCCACTGCAACCTCAACACTCTCTCTCTCTCTCTCTCTCGCCCCTCTCTCTCTCACTCTCTCTCTGTGTCTCCCTGTCCTACTTTCCTTCCTCCTCCTCCTGCACTGTCCTCTTCAGGGGCAGTAGACACCTTGGTCCCGCTCGTTTGTGTTTACTCTAACAGATGGTTGCTGGACCTGTTAAGCAGTTTTTTGCTTTTTGTCTTGTTTTTCACTTTAAAGGTCATTGCAAGTACACCTGTCAATTCACTGAGATGACTCAAGGTAATTGTATAGGTACTGCACTCTAAATTACACTCTTTGGCTGAAAAAGATTTTGATTTTGGACCAATTTGGAAAATTATTATTATTATTTATATTACTATTTTATTATTGTTGTTGTTTACCAGGATTGAAGCCATGACATATTTTCTATTGTAGACCAGAGAAAATATCCGGAACCTTTTCAGGCATGTGAAAATAATCTCTCTCTCTCTCTCTCTCTCTCTCTCTCTCTCTCTCTCTCTCTCTCTCTCTCTCTCTCTCTCTCTCTCTCTCTCTCTCTCTCTCTCTCTCTCTCTCACACACACACACACACACACACACACACACAAACAGGAACAAAGAAACAAAGGAAGTAGGTAAACAAAGCAACACATTTCTCTTTTCCTTTGATTTGCGTGGCCATATGTTGTTGACACGCATAATTCGGCTTTTCCCATGGCGGAGCACATGAAGGGGCTCTCCTCTCCTCGCCTCTCCGCCGTCCTCTCCGCTGTCCTCTCCCACATCCTGCTCTGGACAAATGGGCCTCGTCATGAAGCCCATTAGCCCTTTGCCTGCTCAATGCACCACACTGGAGCTGCCATTTGAAAGGCTGGACCCCAGAGAGCCGCTGACACTCCAAACGGATGTGGTTCTGGCCTGCCGCGCGTCCCCCGTATCTGGGCCGAACGCGGGACACATTCGGGCCCGAGCTGCCTGCTAGGTGAGGCCCTCCAACCCCATCAGCCAGAATTCTCGGTGAGACAAGAGGGGGCGGATTGGTCTGCCATTAATGTTAATTTCATGCCACCCTTTGAATAAAAGCTGGCCTAATGTGCAGGCTTTTAAAAAGACAGAATGCAGCAGAGTTTGTTAAGGACGTGAAACCCTGTGGTTAACAGCATTACGCCTTATTTCACACCGTTTGGGTTTGTGACAAACTCTAAACAAATTAGATCACTTTCAAGTTCTTTAGTGGTTGTTTACTCACTGATGAGTTCATGTGTTGTGTTTAGGTTCTTTTTTTCCAGGTTTGATGTAACACCTCATGGAAACACATGACATAAAAAAAGCATTGTAAAAGAAAACTGCGAGTCATTATATGAAGGCTACAGGAGACCCCAATTTCTGTTCAGTCCTGAGGTGATTTGAAATGGTTGCTGTGATCCAATTTTGAATGAAAATACTCAGGGGTAAATAATTGAGCCAGCCTTTATATGAAGATTTTCACTTGAAAAGGGTACATGCTAGCCTGGCACGCCCTCCCAGTGACGCAACGCCTTCAGGCTTTTGCTGCTGGTCTGGTCAACTGCTCATTGAGAAGGATTTCTGAGTTCCCGAAATCTGCGGAACTGCCCCCTTTGGTCGAGAACCAATCAACTTTGAGCAACTCCAACGGCTCTGGGTAGAGGCGTGTTCAAGGCAGCGGAAAGAGTGTTGTTATTGGTTTAAACTCGGCAATCCGCTTTCTGACATCTACCAGTAGCAAACCGAGGCACTTAAAGGAGGCGGGTCAACCAGCGCTGGCAAGAAACCGTGTTAGCACAGGCTGTTGGTCAGACTAAAGTCTCGCAGAGCCTTTGAAAGTCGATGGTAATCAGGCTAGGTACATGCAGCTTTCATGCCCACACTGATTGACATTGACGATCCAACTTGAGTATTATCAAGTGCACAGTAAAACACAATGTGATGGCAGAGGTAAATGCTCCACCTTCTCTTTACCTTCCTCCTGTCCGACACAGATTGATAGACTGACTCTGTTTCTGCTCAGGCATTGTGCAGGGTCACTCTCTCGGGTCCTTTGCTTTTTTTCGGTGAAGGCTGGGGCTAGTGTTGGAGGTATAGGGGTGCTTTACAAGGTCATTTGTTTGAAACGAGGAGGAAATCGCTTGGGGTAACCTTGGCTGAAACTGTGTAATGTGAATATAATTACTCTGCGGTCCGTAGCAGAGGGGATCATAAATTCAACAAACAACACAACGTGCACATGTCACCTTGGCGGATGACGATTTCCTGACAGGACAGCGTATCGCAGGGGCCTCCAGAGAGTTGGGAGAAGCAGTCAATTTGCCTGGACGAAATGTCAGAGCAGCCATGCATGGCAAAGGGAGAGAGGAGAACACTAGTAGCCCCTAACGAGAGGAGTGGGCGCCTGGAACTTAAGTCAGTACTGGGGAAGTGTCTCGGTGGAGAACCATCTCAGTGGGAATAATCATTTCACTCAGAAATGTGAATCATTTCATATGTACAGTATATATATATATATATAGTGTGATCAGTGTGTGATCAAAACAATGTACGGGGGTGTGAACATGTGGGCTACAACAACTCTACTTAAAAGTACTTATTAGCTGTGCCGGCAAGCAGCCAAGCCCACAAGTTGATACTGAACACAAGTTACTGGTGTGGCCAAACTTCCCACGGTTGGATCCAGAGGGGTATTTTGAGGACACTCGATGTAAAAAGCCCACACATCGAGACTGAGTCACAATATTATCGGAAGTGACTGCAAATGCCAGCAGGAGTGGGCACTGGCTCTGAGTAAAGGAGCACGAGTGGTCAGTTTAGTCTCTCTCTCTCCACAGCTCATCTCGTTAATGGTGGCGATGGTATCCGTGTAGCTTGTCCACTCACGTCCTCTCCCGTATCCTAAGGCCTGTCCACTTGCATCTCCGTCTCCACTGCGGCCACTCAGGCTCGCCGGACATCATTGGGATAATTGCTTGACAAATGCGGCCACGCACACTCAAAAGTATTACGTGATTGGGGTAATAGTGGAGTGAGGGGTGCACACTGGCAAAAGAACGGAGTTAGTGAGAGAGATAGAGAGAGAGAGAGAGACAGAGAGAGAGAGAGAGAGAGAGAGAGAGACAGAGAGAGAGAGAGAGAGAGAGAGAGAGAGAGAGAGGGAGGGAGAGAGACTTCTCAAAGTTTGGAGGCAGGTAATCCCCTTCTCTTTAGGAGCACGTCTTCAGTAAGACAGAAACTCTCACAGAAGATTGCAAGGTGAGATAGCTCTTGGAAGCAGGGGACAGCAATCTGCACTTTGGGCTTTAGCTTGGTTTCCCGAACTCTCTCTGGGTGCACGACAGCAGTGAGATGCCGTAAAAAGGAGTAAAGCTGACATTAGACCAAACATTCACTGATCAAATGTCTTCATCACATGTATTGCATTTTTTTATTTGTTTTGGTTTTGTTCAAATCCGAGTTCCTCAACGTCCCCCAGCGGTCCAGCACTGCAGCCTCGGACTGGAGTGGACTCACTTGACCCCAGCCTGTCTGTCTTGAGTCGTGCACGGCCATCTTTCCTCCCCTCAGGCACACTGACCCCAATCCCCCTCCGGACTGCTGTCCACTGCACGTCAAGACAGTCCCATTCCGCTCGGTCCAATCATGGCCAGTCAGGGCCGGCCCCCAGCCTCGTTCCCTCGTCCTCTCGTCGTGTCGCCGGCTCTCTGGACGCCGCGATGGCATTTTGGGAGCGCTCGTGGTTAATGGGAGCGCTCGTGGCCCGAGGAGCGCCACTCGTCCTGAGGGGCCGCTTTAAAAGCACAGCCCCCGAGGGGCCATGGCAGCGCCGAGCGCCCGCCCGCCCGCCCGCCCGCCCGCCCGCCCGCCCGCCAACGCAAGTCCCCGAAGCGCAGCGCAGCGCCACGACAAACCACTCCACGCCACGGCACGATGGGCAGGTTTTTAATTTGAGCGGTCAGGGGAGGGTGGGGGGGGGGGGGGGAGTGCGGTGGTGGCAGCGGTGGTGGTGGTGGCAGCGCTGCTAAATTAGCGGCGAGGAGAAGCAGGCTCTAATTAAGGAGGGGTTTAGAGGAGGCGCACGGGCCCGCGGGGGAGGGTTGTGTGGCTGCTGGGGCCGGAGGGCACGGCTTCATCCAGAGCCCAGAGGAGACGCGCGGAGACGAGAGGAGACAAGAGGAGAGGAGAGGAGCGCACAGCTCTGCAGTACAACACAGGGCCAGGGCTGGAGTGACATGTCACTAGCGTTGCACACAAGGCCAGGAAGTGAACAAGACACGCAGACATCTGAAAGTGAATTTCAAATAGAGTATTTGAAGTCTGTGATGTACGTACAGCACACAGCCTTTAGTATTTCAC
The DNA here is from genome assembly GCF_963854185.1 of Sardina pilchardus. Classification (NCBI taxonomy): domain Eukaryota; kingdom Metazoa; phylum Chordata; class Actinopteri; order Clupeiformes; family Clupeidae; genus Sardina; species Sardina pilchardus. Next base: position 9,963,374 of record NC_085004.1, read on the forward strand.
AAGCAAAAGCAAAACAGTAATTAATTTCTTTCCAGGATTTGAATGTGGTGCTGTTATGACTTATGTAGACTGATGTAATATTTTGCAATTTGACTTGATGAAAATAATTGTAATAAGCAAAGCCTATGGAGCTCACTGCATGGCGTGGGCCTCCTCTACACACACACTGGTGTGTAAGAAGGCCATTTCCTTGCCCTTTACATTTATAGCAAGAATGGCCGAGACCTGAACACTCCCAATTAAAAACGTTTAATTAAAATCTGACAACAGGGATTTCTTGTAATGGCAGACGTCCTGGATATGTCACAGTGTTGGGTAGTGCGGATAAAACTGTATTTCACAGAGGCTTAGGATTTAAAGCACAAGTCCTGTAGGCTATGAACGGAAGGACACCAGCCTATTCGGTATGGACCTGCCACACATTGAGTCTAGACCTTGGGGAAATTATTTAATAATTAATCTGAAACACTTCATTTTTTTACGTGT